>NW_028300500.1:0-5000 GCF_049724085.1 Artemia sp. Qi Xiang Cuo
TAAATGTTTATTTATCGCTGAATATAAATGTTTTTACTTTTATAACTTTAATACATCAAATAATCTTAACATTCTGATTAATAAATATCAGCATATGTATATTAAACTGACAATGCACATTCATTTGTATTTTTTCAGTAAAGTGCAATTTATGTTCTGCCTTGGGAAGGCATAGGGGTTTTGCGCCCTACTCATGTTAATTTCTGCTCGTTTTGAGTTTGACTCGGTTATTTATTGTAATTTCTGTTCGTTCTGAGTTTCATTTATTATCGATATATTTTTTTACTGAAAAAACAAAAATGTTTTTACTTTTATAACTTTAATAAATCAAATAATATTAACATTTTGATTACTAAATATCAGTATATGTATATTAAACTGACAATACACATTCATTTGTATTTTTTCAGTAAAGTGCAAAAATTTGATCTGGCCTTGGGAAGGCATAGGGGTTTTGCGCCCTACTTTTGTTAATTTCTGCACGTTTTGAGTTTGACTCGGTTATTTACTGTAATTTCTGTTCGTTCTGAGTTTTATTTACTTATCGATGCTGATTTGTGGTAGTTTCACGATTGGTAGATTATTTGATTTTATTTTTGCTCAGTTTTTGGTTTAATGGAGTTCTTTACTTTTTTTTGAAAAACTTATTTTGTGGAAAAAGTTTTTTTTAATTAATATCTGTTCGTTTTATATTGACATAGTCTTTTCAGGGAAAAAGAAAATAATACTTTTTGTTTTTTAAGACTTTATAGTTTGGCCTGCTATTTGTATGCTGGAGAAAAATTTTCAGCAATTTGTAATATCATACACCCTTTTAAAAATCTGGACACAAATAGTAGTGTTTAAACTAGTTTCATACCTCCTCTAGTTGACCGGAAATGGAAAACTTGATACCATTCATAAAAAAATCTGTTTACTTTCTTGGATAGCTTGGATACCCTTACGCTATTTTGATTTGGTTAAATTTTAAGAGCAGAAGTAGCCCCGAAAGTTTGAACGTAATACCCTCAGTCGTTCTTGGGATACTGCTGAAATGCCTTATTGGGAATTAGCATTAACACAGTGCAACATTTAGTTTTTAAACATAATGGGCAAATGGGAAGGTGGGAGTGGAAGGGGGATTAGTTGCCTTCAAATCACTTTCGACTATTAAAAAGGGCATCAGCCCTTTCTATTTTCAATCGAATGAGCCCTTTTCGAAGTTCCCACGACAACTCCTTCGATACGAAGTGCCGTGGTCTAAACAACAACAGCAACAAAAAATAATACATTATACCCACCTCGATCTTTACTATAAAAATGTCAAGCCTTCCAATCACTTTCGACTATTAAAAAGGGCACTAGGCCTTTCGATTTCCAATCGAATGAGCCCTTTTGGAAACGACAGCAGAGATGCCCCTATTGACACGATCCCTCACCCCTGCTGCCACCTATAACTTTTTTGCACACCCAAATAAGGGCATAGCCTCCCTAGGGAGAACACGTGGTTAATGGGGTCTATGACCTCTTTTTCCAAGGTGTCAACAACAACAACATCGACCTTGACATTCGCTGAGAGCGTGCACTTACAACAACAACAACATCGACCTTGGAACACCTGTGCTATCGACCTCAATTCACCTATCGTGAATCAATAATTCCCCTTAGGAAAAACAAATTAATCCCCATTTCTTGACAGATCAATCAACCAATGATATCATCTGTCAGACTTTAAAAATTTTCACATAGAAACGATTCTCCAGGAATAGATCCAAGTCATTAATGTCTTTGCCTCGGAAATAACGCTTTTGGTCGAACTCCAAAGAATATTAATAGCCAAAGGCCATGGAAACAATTCTCCAAGAAACATCTTAGCCATGAATTGTTTTAGCGCGGGAATCAGGTTTCTTATTAATTTGAAATGCATTAGCGCAGAGATGCCAAAAACAAAAGGAACACGCTGAATTACGTTTAGGGATTATTTGGGTGAAACTGTTTTAGACAGGTTATGGAACTATTTCGGCGAAACAGTTAGAGACATTTTAAAAGATGATTTTTGAAGAGATTTTAGAAGAGAATTTAATGGTGAAACTCTGTGGTCGATATAATACACAAGTTTCATTTGAACAGTGTTGTGAGGTCCTCTAACCCAACCAAAGGGTTCCAATCCTCCTACCCCAACCCCGAAGGAAGCCCCCGGTACTCAAAGGCCCCCCAAGCTCCC
Organism: Artemia sp. Qi Xiang Cuo; assembly: GCF_049724085.1. Classification (NCBI taxonomy): domain Eukaryota; kingdom Metazoa; phylum Arthropoda; class Branchiopoda; order Anostraca; family Artemiidae; genus Artemia; species Artemia sp. Qi Xiang Cuo. The sequence continues at coordinate 2,204 of NW_028300500.1, forward strand.
AAAGGGCCACCGGCGCCCCCCAAAGGCCCACCCAGACCCCAAAACGCCATCCCCGGGCCCCTCAAAGGACCAAAGAGCTCTCAAAGGACCGACGGGGCCCCAAAGGCCCTTCCCACGGCCCCCCATGGCCCCCACGGCCCCAACAGCCCCCCCGACCCCCCAACGCCCTCCCTGGGCTCCCAAGGCCCTCCCAGGGGCCCCAAGGCCCGCCCCCCGGACCCAACGGTACTCCCGGCCCCAGCACTACTATCGAACAGTACCGTGGGCCATGAAAGTACCGCAAGGTACGTTGTAGGGATATGCCGCGGTTCAGCACCCTACCACGGGGGAAGTATCACAGGGAGGCACCGCAGGAAAGCGCCGCAGGATGTGCTACAGGGATGCACTGCACAAAAAAGTAAACTACAACGTCCACATTTCGAAATGTTATCCCCCAAACGCCCTCCTCAGACCCCCAAAGGCCCTCCCCAGGCCCTCAAAGGTCCCCCGGGCTCCAACAGGGCCAACCGGCCCCCCAGGGTCCCCCGGGACCCCCAAGGTCCTCCCGCGGTCCCCAAACGTCCACTGAACTCCCAAAGGCACTCCCCCGGTCCCCAAATGGCCCCCGACCCCCCAACGCCCTTCCAGGGCCCCCAAGGCCCTCCCCCGGTCCCCCAACCTGCACCCAAAAACTTACACACACACAAAAACATACACACACACACAAAAACTTACACACACGCACAAAAACTTACACACACACAGACACGAAAATTTACACAAACACTCCAAAACTTACACACACACACACACAAAAACTTACACACACACACACAAAAACTTACACATGCACACGAAAACTTACATGCACACAAAAACTTATATGCACACAAAAAATTACACACACACACACACAAAACTTAAACACACACACACACACACAAAAACACACACACACACGCCAAAACATACAAAAATACAATATAATACACGCACACAAAACTTACACACACACAAAAAATTACACACACACACAAAAACTTACACACACACACACACACACAAAACCTACACACACACACACACACACACACAAACTAATACACAAACACACGAAAACTAACACACACACACACAAAACTTACACACACAACAAACTTACACACACACACACAACACACACACAAAAACTTACACACACAAACACACACAAAAAAACAAACACACACACACAAAAAATTACACACACAAAAAATTAAACACACACACACACACAAACTTACACACACACACACACAAAAAACTTGCATCCACACACAAAAGCTTAGACACACAAAAACTTAAACACACACACACACACAAAATTAGACCCACACGCAAAAACTTACATGCACACAAAAACTTACATGCACACAAAAACTTACACACACAAAAACTACCACACACGCACAAAAAATGACAGACACACACAAAAACTTACACACACACACACACAATAAAACTAACACACACACGACAAAACTAACACACACACTCCAAAACTAACACACACACACAAAAAAACTTACACACACACAAACACACAAACTGACACACTCACAATAAAAATAACCTTAACAAAAAAAATACAATGAACAAAAAAAATTTAAAAAACAAACACTTAAACAGATTACAAAAAAACACACGCACACACGAAAACACAAACACACATGCCAAAAATAATACACACACACAAAAACTTACACACACACACACACACACACACAAACACAAACACAACAACACAAAAAAACACACACACACACTCACATAAAGCTTTCACACACACACACACACACAAAACTTACACACACACACAAGAAAACATACACACAAACGCAAAAAATAACACAAACACAAAATGACACTCAAACACACACACACACAAAAAAACTAACACAATCACATTAAAGCTAACAAGCACACAAAAACTAACATTAACACAAAAACTTACACACACATACACACACACACACAAAAATTACACACACAAACACACGAAAACTCACACACACACACAAAAACTAACACACACACAAACACTTACACACACACACACACACATACAAAAACTTTATAATGAACACAAAAAAAACAAACAAAAAAAATAAAAACAAAATAATCAAAAAACAACTCAAAAAACTTAAACATAATAACACGAAAACTTACACACACACGCCAATTAATACACACACACAAAAACTAACCAATGCGCACGATCTATTTCAAACACACACACGAAAAATTACACACACACGAACCCTCTAACACCAAACACACAACAACAAAAAACACACTCAATACACAAAAAAAAAACACACAAACTAACTCAATCAACCTAAAACTTACAATCACACAAAAAATTACATGCAAAAAAAAAATTAAAAAAAAACACACAAAAAAAACTTACACACACACACACACACACGAAAACTTACACACACACGCCAAAACTTACACAAACACAAAAACTTACACACACACACACACACACACATAAAAAAAAACTAACACATGAACACAAAAAAACTCTCACACACGTGCACTAAAAAAAAATCAAAAACACACACAAAACTTACACACACACACACACGAAAACATAAACACACACCAAAAAAATATCACACACAAAAACTTACACACAAAAACACACACACACACAAACTTACACACACACACACACACACAAAACTTTCACACAAAAAAAATAACTCACACAAACACACACACAAAAAAAAGCAAACTTATAAATGAACACAACAAAAAAACTCACACACAG
>NW_028300501.1:0-30859 GCF_049724085.1 Artemia sp. Qi Xiang Cuo
AAGTCACATGATAGTTACGCTTTTGTAGAAAATAATTTCAAAGTACCAAGTCACAGGATAGTTACGCTATTATAGAAAATAATTTCAAAGTACGAAGTCACATGATAGTTAAGATATTGTAGAAAATAATTTCAAAGTACCAAGTCACATGATAGTTACACTGTTGTAGAAAATAATTTCAAAATACCAAGTCTCATTATAGTTACGCTATTGTAGAAAATAATTTCAAAGTACCAAGTCACATTATAGTTACACTATTGTAGAAAATAATTTCAAACTACCAAGTCACATGATAGTTACGCTTTTGTAGAAAATAATTTCAAAGTACCAAGTCAACTGATAGTTATGCTATTGTATAAAATAATTTCAAAGTACCATATCAAATGATAGTTACGCTAATTTATAATATCATATAAAAGTACCACGTCCTTACATGAATGCGCTTTGTTAGAAATTAATTTCAAAGCACAAGGTGACATGATAGTTTGGCTTTTTTAGAAAATAATTTAAAAGTATCAAGTCAGATTATAGTTACTTTATTGTAGACAATAATTTCAAAGTACCTAATCAAATTATACTTCCATTCTTTTAGAAAATAATTTCAAAGTGCCATGTCACATGATAGTTACGCTTTTGTAGAAAATAATTTCAAAGTACCAAGTCACATGATAGTTACGCTTTTGTAGAAAATAATTTCAAAGTACCATGGCACATGATAGTTACTCCATTCTAGAAAATAAATTCAAATTACCAACTTACCTGATAGTTACGATATTGTAGAAAATGATTTCAAAGTACCAACTCACATGATAGTTACTTTTTTCTAGAAAATAATTTCAAAGTACCATGTCTTATGATAGTTACAGTTTTGTAAAAAATAATTTCAAAGTACCAAGTCACATGATAGTTACTCTTTTTTAGAAAATAACTTCAAAGTACCCAGGCACATTATAGTTACTCTATTCTACAAATTAATTTCAAAGTACAAAGTTACATGATAGTTACACTATTTTAGAAAATAATTTCAAACTACCAAGTAACATTATAGTTACTCTATTGTAGAAAATAATTTCAAAGTAACATGTCACATGATAGTTAATCTTTTGTAGAAAATAATTTCAAAGTACCAATTCGCATAATAGTTACGATTTTGTAGAAAATAATTTCAAATTACCAATTCAAATGATAGTTACGCTATTATATAAAATAATTTCAAAGTACCAAGTCACCTTATAGTTAAGCTATTGTAGAAAATAATTTCAAAGTACCAACTCACATGATAGTTTCGCTTTTGTAGAAAATAATTTCAAAGTACCAAGTCACAATATAGTTACGCTATTGTAGAAAATAATTTCAAAGTACCAAGTCACATTATAGTTACGCTATTGTAGAAAATAATTTCAAACTACCAAATCACATGATTGTTACGCTTTTGTAGAAAATAATTTCAAAGTACCAAGTCACATGATAGTTACGCTATTGTAGAAAATAATTTCAAAGTACCAAGTCACATGATAGTTACTATATTATATAAAATAATTTCAAAGTACCAAATCACATGATAATTACGCTGTTTTATAAAATAATTTCAAAGTGCCTTCTCACATGATAGTTAGGCTTTTGTAGAAAATAATTTCAAAGTACCAAGTCAGATGATAGTTAGGATTTTCTAGAAAATAAATTCAAAGTACCAAGTCACAGGTTATTTAGGTTTTTGTCGAAAATCATTTCAAAGTACCAAGTCACATGATAGTTATGCTTTTGTATAAAATAATTTCAAAGTAACGAGTCACATGATAGTTAAACTATTAAAGAAAAAAATTTGAAAGTACCATGTCTCATGATAGTTTTTATATTGTAAAAAATAATTTCAAAGTACCTTGTCACATGATAGTTACGCTATTTTAGAAAATCATTTAAAAGTACAAAGTCAAATTATAGTTAGTAGATGTTAAATAATAATTTCAAAGTACCGAGTCACATGATAGTTAAGGTATTGTAGAAAATAATTTCAAAGTACCAAGTCAAATTATAGTTACGCTTTTGTAGAAAATAATTTCAAAGTACCAAGTCACATGATACTTGCGCTATTATAGAAAATAATTTCAAAGCACCAAGTCACATGATAGTTAAGCTATTATAGAAAGTAATTGCAAAGTACCAAGTCACAGGATAGTTAAGATATTTTAGAAAATATTTTCAATGTACAAAGTCACATCATATTTACGATATTTTAGGAAAGAATTTCAAAGTACAAGGTCACAGGATAATTACGCTTTTTTAGAAAATAATTTCAAAGTACCAACTCACATGATAGTTGCACTATTGTAGAAAATAATTTCAAAGTACAAGATCACAGGATAGTGACGCTATTATAGAAAATAATTTCATAACACCAAGTCACATTATAGTTACGGTATTACAGAAAATAATTTCAAAGCACCAAGTCACATTATAGTTAAGCTATTATAGAAAATAATTTCAAAGTACCAAGTCACATTATATTTACCGATATTTTATAAAATAATTTCAAATTAACAAGTCACATGATAGTTACGTTATTATATAAAATAATTTCAAATTAACAAGTCACATTATAGTTACGCTATTTTAGAAAATAATTTCAAAGTACCTAGTCAAATGATATTTACGCTTTTGTAGAAAATAATTTCAAAGTACCAAGTCACATGATAGTTACGATATTGTAGAAAATAATTTCAAAGCACAATATCACATGATTGTTAAGCTAGTGTATAAAATAAGTTCAAAGTACCTAGTCACATGATAGTTACGTTATTATAGAAAATAATTTCAAAGTACCAAATCACCTGGTAGTTACGCTATTATAGAAAATAATTTTTAAGTACCAAATCACATGATATATCCGCTATTATAGGAAATAATTACAAAGTACCAAGTCACATGATAGTTACGCTATTATAGAAAATAATTTCAAAGTACCAAGTCACATGATAGTTACGCTATTATAGAAAAAAATTTCAAAGTACCATGTCACATGATAGTTACTATATTGGAGATAATAATTTCATTGTAACAAGTCACATTATAGTTACGATATTATAGAAAATAATTTCAAAGTACCAAGTCACATGATAGTTACGCCTTTGTAGAAAATAATATCAAAGTACCAAGTCACTTGATAGTTAAACTAATGTATAAAATAATTTAAAAGGACCTATTCACTTAATAGTTTAGCTTTCGTAGACTATTATATCAAAGTTCGCTCTCATACTATACTTATGCTACTGTAGAAAATCATTAAAACCTCTCCCTAACCTTAATTCAGGACATTATGAAAAAAAAAATTTAGACGGGTTTAGGGGCGTGCACGGCCCCCCGGCGAATTTTTTTTTTCACAAAAGCGTAACTATCATGTGACTTGGTATTTTCTACAATAGCATAATTATCATGTGACTTGGTACTTTGAAATTATTTTTTATAATAGTGTAACTATAATCTGACATGGTACTTTGAAATTATTTTCTAAAAAAGCGCAACTATCATGTGACTTGGTACTTTGAAATTATTTTCTACAATAGCTCGGTTTAACAAAAAAAACAACAAAGGAATTATTTACTAACCTACATTTGTTGTGATTTTAAATATTCCAATTTTGTTTCAGCCAAATCTGTTTAACAAAAAAAAAAAAAAAAAAGTGAATTTTTTAATGACCATGTGTTGTGAGTTTAAGAGTTACGATTTCATTTAAGCCAAATTTGTTTAACAAAAAAAAAAAAAAAAAAATTCAGACATTTCTTTTTAAAACTTTATTTTCACCTAATTCATCCGGGTTTTCGAAAGCAATTCATGCCAGAGTACAGCACCATAACTAGTCTAAGACATCCACTCTGTCTTCGCCCCACCCCCCCAAAAATGTATATATAATGATACATTGCAGTTTTATCTGGTTGTCTACAAAATCGTAAATACAATGCGATTTGACAGATGGAAATTATTTTCCTTGCTGGCTTATAAATCCTTTAGCTTGGTATTTTTGATTTATGGTCGATAATAGCGTCACTACAATGTGGTTGTGTGCTTTTTCGTTTTAGTCTATAATTGCGAGAATCTAATGCTACATGGTAGTTTGATAATCTTATCTGTAAAATTGCAACTATACTGTTTCTAGGAACTTATTATTTAATACCTATAATAGTGTAAATATCAAGTGAAAATGTAATTTGTTATTATAGTCTATATAAGAGAAAATACAAGTATATTGTTTACTTTGAAATTGTATTCTGCAATAGCTTAACTATAATGTGAATTGATACTTTAAAATTATTTTCTACAAAAGCGTAACTATTGTGTGATTTGGTACTTTGAAATTATGTTCTATGATAGCTTAACTATGATGTGACCTGGTAATTTGAAAAAATTTGCTATAATAGCTTAACTATCATGTGACTTCGTACTTTGAAATGATTTTCTACAATAGCTCGTGTTTAACAAATAAAAAAACAAAGGAATCATTTACTAACCTTTAGTTGTTGTGATTTTAAAAGTTCCGGTTTTGTTTCAGCCAATCGTGTTTAAAAAAAAAAAAAGGAATTATTTAATTACCTAGAGTTGTTATTTTAAGAGTTCCGATTTTTTTTCATCAAATTTTGTTTAACAAAAAAAAAAAAAAAAAAATATTAAGAAATTTCTTGTTAAAACTTTATTTTCAACTAATTCATCCGGGTGTTCGACAGCAAATCATGCCAGAGTACAGCAATATAACTAGTCTAAGACATCCACTCTGTCTTCGCCCCACCTCCCACAAAGCGTAACTATCATTTGACATTGTACTTTAAAATTATTTTCTATAAAAGCCTAACTATAATTTTACTTTTTACTTTTAAACTATTTTCTACAAAAGATTAAATATCCTGTGTATTTGTACTTTGAAAGTATTTTATACAATAGCGCTTTTTTAACAAAAAAAAAACAAAAAAGTAATTATTTACTGACCTTTAGTTTTTTTGATTTAAAAATTTCCGCTTTATTTTCAGCAGATCTTGTTTAAAAAAAAAAAAACCAAACAAAGGAATTATTTACTTATATTGTGATGTTTTTTTAAGAGTTCCAATTTTGTTTCAGCCAATCGTTTTTAACAAAAAAAAAAAAAACTATTAATACAATTATTTTTAAAACTTTATTTTAAAATAATAAATACAGGTTTTCGAAAGCAATTCATGCCAGAGTACAGCACTATAACTAGTCTAAGACATCCACTCTGTCTTCGCCCCACCTCCCAAATAGTGTAACCATCATATAATATTATACTTTGAAATTATTTTCTATATAAGCACACCTATAATTTGAGATGGTACTTTGATATTATTTTATATAAAAGAGTAACTATCGTTTGATTTTGTACTATGAAATTATTTTATACAATAGCTCGGTTTAACAAAAAAAACAACAAAGGAATTATTTAATTACCTTTAGTTGTTGTGATTTTAAAATTTACGCTTTTATTTCAGCAATTCTTGTTTAACAAAAAAAAAAAAAAACAAATTAATTATTTAATGATGTTGAGTTGTTATTTTAAGAGTTCCGCTTTTATTTAAGCCAATTGTGTTTAACAAAAAAAAAAAAAAAAACTTCAGACATTTCTTTTTAAAACTTTATTTTCACCTAATTCATCCGGGTTTTCGAAAGCAATTCATGCCAGAGTACAGCACTATAACTAGTCAAAGACATCCACTCTGTCTTCGCCCCACCCCCCAAATAGCGTAACTATAATGTGTCAGGGAAGAATTTTCCTATTTTCTATAAACGCGCAAATATATCGTGACATGTTAGTTAGATATAATTTTATACAAAAGCGTTAATATATTTCGACAAGGCACATATTAATTGTTTGCAACTAATGAGAACAACAATTTTTGCATGGTGCAAATTAATTATTTTCTACAAAATCGTAACTATCATGTGACTTGGTACTTTGAAATTATTTTCTACAATAGCGTAACTATCATGCGAATTGGTACTTTGAAATTATTTTATACAATAGCGGAACTGTAATTTAACTTTGTACTTTGAAATTATTTTCTAATATAGAGTAACTATCATTCGACATGGTACTTTGAAATTATTTTCTACAATAGAGAATCTATCTTGTGACATGGTACTTTGATATTATTTTCTATAATAGCATGACTATCATGTGACTTGGTACTTTGAAATTATTTTCTACAATAGCGTAACTATTATGTAACTTGGTACTTTGAAATTATTTTTCTACAATAGCTTAACTATATTGTGACTTGGTACTTTGAAATGTTTTTATAAAATAGCTCGTGTTTAACAAAAAAAACAACAAAGGGATTAGTTTATGACCTTTAGTTGTTGATTGTGTGAGATGTCTAATGTTAGCACATACACACATGTTTAACAAAAACAAAAAAACAAATGAATTATTTCAAGACCTCGTTTTTTGATGTTATAAGTTCAGCTTTCAATTAAGCACAACGTTGTCAACCAAAAGAACCCAAAAAAAAAAAAATTTAATTAAATTCTTTTTAAAACATTTTTTTCAAAAAAATAGTCAGGGGTTTCGTAAGCAAATAATGCCATAGTAAAGCACTATAACTAGTCTAAGACATCCACTCTGTCATCGCCCCCACCCCCCAAAAAAATACTTTTCATACATTTCTTGTTAAAACTTTATTTCAACTAATTCATCCGGGTTTTCGAAAGCAATTCATGCCCGAGTACAGCACTATAACTAGTCTAAGACATCCACTCTGTCATCGCCTCCCACCCCCCTCCCCAAAAAATGAAATACTTTTCAGACATTTCTTGTTAAAACTTTATTTTCAACTAATTCATTTGAGTTTTTCACAAGCAATTCTTACCACAGTACAGCACTATCACTGGTCTAAGACATCCACTCTGTCATCGCCCCATCCCCCCAAAAAAATACATTTCAGACATTTCTTGTTATAACTTTATTTTCAACTAATTCATCCGGGTTTTTCATAAGCAATTCGTACCACAGTCCAGCACTCTAACTAGTATAAGACATCCACTCTGTCATCGCCCTCACCCCCCCCCCCCCCCACAAAAAATACTTTTCAGACATTTCCTTTTAAAACTTTATTTTCAACTAATTCATCCGGGTTTTCGAAAGCAATTCATGCCAGAGTACAGCACTATAACTAGTCTAAGACATCCACTCTGTCATCGCCCCCACACCCCCCCCCCCAAAAAAAAAATATTTTTCAGAGATTTCTTGTTAAAAATTTATTTCAACTAATTCATTCGGGTTTTTCGAAAGCAATTCATGCCACAGTACAGCACTATAACTAGTCTAATAAATCCACTCTGTCATCGCCCCCACCCCCCAAAAAAAAATACTTTTCAGACATTTCTTTTTAGAACTTTATTTAAACTAATTCATCCGGGTTTTCGAAAGCAATTCATGCCAGAGAACAGCACTATAACTAGTCTAAGACATTCACTCTGTCATCGCCTCCCACCCCCCAAAAAAAATACTTTTCAGACATTTCTTGTTAAAACTTTATTTTCAACTAAATCATTTGGGTTTTTCACAAGCAATTCGTACCACAGTACAGCACTATCACTAGTCTAAGACATCCACTCTGTCATCGCCCTCACCCCCCCAAAAAAATACTTTTCAGACATTTCTTGTTAAAACTTTTTCTGAGGGGGAAGGAGGGGCCTCTGAGCCTTGCCCTTGAGGTAGATCCAGTTTATTTTCGATTCTGAGTATTTTTTGGTTTTCCCTCCAAAATTGACCCCCCCCCCCCTCCCCGACCCTCAGAAATGGAGGAAGGAGGGGCCTCTGAGCCTTGCCCTTGAGGCAGATTCCCCTTTATTTTCGATTCTGAGAATTTTTTATTTTCCCTCCAAAATTGACCCCCCCCTCCCCCCACCCTCAGAATCTGAGCCTTCCCCTTGAGGCAGATCCCATTTATTTTCGATTCTGAGTATTTTTGTTTTCCCTCCAAAACTGACCCCCCTCCCCTAACCGCAGAAATGGGGGAATGAACGGCCTCTGAGCCTTCCCCTTGAGGCAGATCACGCTTTATTTTCGATTCTGATTATTTTTGATTTTATCTCCCAAAATGACCCCCCCACCCCTGCCCGTAGAAAAGGGGGAACGCAGGGGACGGTAAACTATTTTAAACTGACAACACTGTCCAAACATCACATGTGTATTATACAGTTCACAATCACCCCATCTCCCCCAAAACACTTTTCAGCCATTTCTAGTTAAAAAATTTTTATTCCAATTCGCAAATCTCATTACCCCTTTTTAAATGTCGATCAAACAATTCTGATTGTAGTGTCCAAGTTTTTAATAACAAAGCCTACGCACATGTACACATTATGCTTTCAAAAAACCAGTCTGGTTGAAATATAAACGTGGAGTTGAAACAAATTTGCGCGGGGAATACTGTTCATACTGTTATCTTTTTTGCAATGTTTAGGAACACGCTGGGGAATCCCCACTCGTTTGGAATGGTACCAACAGGACATAAGCAAATAACATGTAGTTTTATAACGTGTTTAATCACGTGTAGTTTTAAGAATGTGTATGTGAACTCATGACCTACATTCATTGTGTAATTGACAACAAAAACAGAAAAAAAAACCTGTTTGAGGACATTATACGCTGGAAAATAACCGCTGGCTGTAGACTATGCCTTAGAAAGCCTTATCCAGGGTTTAAATTACTAATTGTTAAGCAATTCTCTGATTGGCTGCCTAAAAAACAGGTGTCAGCTCGAAAAAAAAACCCACTCTGGTTGAAAAAAAACAAACTTGGAGTTGAAAGAAATTTGCGCGGGGAACCCCCGGTCATACTGTTATCTTTTTTGCAATGTTTAGGAACAGGCGGGGAATCCCCACTCGTTTGGAATGGTACCAACAGGACATAAGCAAATAGCATGTAGTTTTATAACGTGTTTAATCATATGTCGTTTTAAGAATGTGTATGTGAACTCATGACCTACGTGCATTGTGTAATTGACAACAAAAACAGAAAAAAAACCTGTTTGACCACATTATACACTGCCAAATAACCGCTGGCTGTAGACTATGCCTTGGAAAGCTACCATGGAACGTGCCGTACGCAAATAACATAGGAATTGCTATACAAGTGGCAGAATCCAGAAGGCCATGAGAGGGAGCTCTGAATCTCTTTGAAATGGTGTATACAAGGCTCAGAATCCAGAAGGCGCATTCTACTATTTTCGTTGTTATTGGTTTAATGGAGTTCTTTACTTTTTTTTTGATAAACTTATTTAAGATAATTTCAATTGTTTACTGAAAGTTACTTTGAGAATGTAAACTCTCCGCTCGATGCATCTTTAATGCTCATTAATATGCTAATTTCTTCCTTTACAAATTTTGTTTGGAGCCCTTTAAGTGACACATTGTCCCTTATATTTGCCTGTAGAAAAGATTGAACAAAATTCCAAAAATAACTTTGAAACAATCATAAATACTTACTTATCTCATTAATAAAGTGCACTGGTTTACAGACCCCTGATGCATGGATTACTGTAAATGTTAACACTATTTTTTAGGATAAGGCGAATCTTTTCTTCCCACCCATTGAATGGCGTTCGCCACAAAATAATAAAGAAGAAAAGAGTTGTACTATTGAAAAATACAGTTTGAGTACAATGTGGACTGTGCAGTTATCCATCAGGGTGGAGGGGGGTAAAGTGAATCAATAAAATTTTTAGGAATGAGACAAGCAAGTGTTTATGGTTATAAGAATTTTTGGTAACTTTTTCCTATTAAGGAACAAGGTGTCAATTTGAGGGTCCATTTAAGGGCTCAAAATAAAATTTGGAAAGGAAGTGATTAGTTTATTTGGAAAGAGCTAGAAAAGATGCATATAATGCTGTTTGCTTCTGCCTAGCTAAGTAATGAAAAAAACTCAAAATTGACTAGTCACACCAGCCGTAAGGCTTATTCACCAATTTGGTTTTTCATTTTCTCTTTTATAATAAATATTCACTCTGCCTAATTGGATTTAATTTTGATTTTCTATAAATGTAATTAACGGCTTGTTAGCTCAGTTGGTTAGAGCGTCGTGCTAATAACGCGAAGGTCGTGGGTTTGATCCCCTCACGAGTCATTATATTACCTTAGGATGATAACCAGCTATTGAATTATTTATTTTTCAACCGAATGAACAAAAGTAGTAAGCATGTATAAGGTACTGATCCTACGCCTGAGGCATGAATATACAGTGTAGTTTGACGAGCACATTGCAAAAAGCGACCAATCCCTTTATATTATAGACCTATAAAATGGTCAAACATGTTATATTTGGAAGTACAAACGATGTATGAGTTACCAGACGGGTTTATGAGGCAACACCCATTTTTTGGAGCCAATCAGAGAGAGCGGAGGCTACTCCATATACGATAACTTGATTAGTAATTGGATTCAAATAAAAGATGTGATTCTCATTGTGGTTCATATTAGTAAGAGAATTGAATTCAGAGAATAGTTTATTTGAGACGATATTTGTGGAGAAAATGAGTAGTACATTTACGCTATTGGAGGTTCATGGTGGAGCAGGTAACAGCAGCAATGATACAAGAGTACCAAACGTGGATCTGGAAATAACACGAGGATGTAGACTGAGCCTTGAATGGAATTATATGTATGGTAGATACGTGATATCATTGAGCAAATTTAAAATGGAGGAGCAATTATGCTTTGCTGCGAAACTGAACATAGTGCATATAAATAGACTTCAGGCAGCATTAGAGGCACTAGTGAAATATATTGATGAAAACCAATTGAATCAGTGATTATTATTCTTGTAATTATGCTCAATAAAACTTTTTCTAAATCGAAGATATTTTTCTTTCTATAGTAGGCTAACGTAAAAATTTTTTTAGAGTAGAAAAAAAAATCATGGTTAGTCTAAAAATGGTTGTGAGAGTGTTAGGACTCTAAAAAATGGATAGATTTGAGAAAGAGCTAATCATGGGGAATCTTGTGTTTATGGAAAAACGTTTGATTCTAGATGATGATTTTCTAGAGTTATCTATTCAAAGGAAGATATTTTCTCAGGGAATGCTTGTCGATATAATGAAAACTGATTCTCCATCATTAGACTATTGCGTGAAGCTTTTACGCCGTGGACCAACGGCATTTGCACAATTTATTGACATATTAATCAGGACACAGCAAAATTATATTGTGGATATGCTTTTAAACACTAGCTTAGAAATTTAGGACTTTTTCTCATGAGAAAGATGGAGTTCAAGGATGATTTACTCCTCTCTCTCTCTCTCTATCTCACTCAATTTGTTGTTTGTAGCTCAGTTTAATTTTGGCGGTGAGAGTGTCAACACATGAAAAAATGTTCCATACATGTCCACTATGCATGTACACACTGGGCAGCTGGTCATCATGTGATAATTGTAAAATATTGATGCGTATGATAAAAAGTGCAGATTATGCAACCCGTGTAAATTGCATAGAGGATATGCTGTACAAATTAAAGGTTGTAATTCCTTTCTTGAAATGGTGTGTGACGCTCATCCTAGAGGGCACCTATGCTCCAATTGCCACTATGATAAATGTAATCAGTGGGTGAATACATATCCTGGTATGATTGGAAAGAATCCTAAGCGTGATTTTAGTTTATTGCTAAGAGATTGGTATCATCGTGGTTTTAGATTGTTTTGGGAGGAGGAGCCGGGTCAGCGATTCAACTGCTGGAGCAACAAAAGAATTTGGTTTCTACGTCATCGTTGTGAAGACAATGGGTACTATGATTATAAGCCCACTGATTTTCATTTGGCTGTGACGAAATGTGATTCACCACTTGAGGACACTGTTTGTGACATTGCTTCAAATAAGCAAATTGAAACATGCGAATTCTACAAAATCAATGAGAATAGTATCATTGACTATACAAAGAGATGTGATAAGAGTGAAGTTACACTCTATTGTAGAAAATGTGACCCTGACATTGCAGCACATCAGGATCAGTATACCGTGAATTCAGATAATCTACCTGCATTAGTTGTTCTCGACAAATACCTATACGTAGTAGAAAAAGAAATCTAAATATTAGAAAAATCGTTTTTATCATGTATATACATTATTTTTATTAATAAAAATTTTCCATAAATTTTTAGAACATTTTATTCGTAGGGCACTAAAATCAATATTAAACACGCTTGTAAGTATATTTTCCACTTGAAAGTCGTTCAATCGAGGAAAGTCAACGTAAATATTGAGAAACTGCTTGTAGGTATAGCCATGACATCTGAACATGAAAAAGAGTAGTGCATGAAAGCCGCATTTCTTAGTCGTTAAATCCTGTACTCTTCGTTGATTTTGAATAATAGTTTTCCCACTGCTCTCAATAAAGTTGCTGATGTCTGGAGTGTAGAATTTATATGATAGGCCAAGAGGATCAAAAAATTCAATATTCTTCGCTGTTTGAAAGATGCATAGCCAATGGCCTGTCTTCAACGATAAATAAAAGTTCAAATAGGGATAAAATCCTTTTAATAGACAGTGATGATAGAAATTCACAAAAATACCAGATATTTCGGTCACATATACAGTGACCGTCATCAGTAGTAAAACTAATCTGGTATTTTTGTGAATTTCTATCATCACTGTCTATTAAAAGGATTTTATCCCTATTTGAACTTTTATTTATCGTCATGGAAAGGCAGTGTGGTCTCCGAAATTATCTAGGCCTGTCTTCAAAGTCGATGGAATGCTATTAACAATGATTAGGGTATTGTTAACACTTGGAATTTTTTCAATTAAGTCCGATGGTATGCAATAGGACTTGTACTGGGACATGTATGGATCCATATTAAATACGTTGATTATTTGGTTTGTGTTCATGGTGCTAGGTCTAGTAGAACAATGCCGTCGGGTTTGATTTCCCAATAGGTTTCAAATTGACTCAATGATATTAGCGTGATACTCTATGTCAAAGCATCGGTAAATGTACACTCCAAATTTACAGTTTCTGTTCGTAATATATTCTTATCCGGGGTCCCCGAAAAGTTAATAGCTGTTAAGGCCGGATTTTTTGAAAACATTGAATTGGCATTGTCATTTTCATTAAGTTGGGAGTCATGATTTAGCGTGTATAAAGTCATATAACACAGACTTGTATATATTTTTTAGTCAAATGATAGAGTGTACAGTGGGATACCATTCACTTTGCACACAAGGCTAGATAGACCAAAAAAATTAAAATCATGGGGGGATGCAGTCCAGGACCCAACGGCACTCCCACTCTTCACAAAGGCCAAAGCGAGTTTTGATGGGATTTCTCCATTGATAAATGATGAAGCTTGTTAAAGCTTACCGTATATAGGTATTCATAAAATAAATAAATAACTACGAGAGCCGGTGGCAATGAGACGTTGATTGGTGATCGTATGGGGGACAAGAAGTTTAATGTTGTTTCCATTTGCTCTTAGCTTTTCCACTGCCAATGCAACAGAGCTCATAACCTGTTGTTTTCGGACATGAAGAATTGCCGATGTGATGATTTCATTTGCATCGGGTGCTGCAGGAAGGTATTTTTCTCAAAATGAAATTCGATGGTGCTAGTTCCAACTTTATGTCAATCTTGACATTAGGGGGTAACCATTGGGGTATATTGAATATCTCATGATTTAATTTTCCAACTAAATGATACTCCTGGGTCACTGCAGTAGTCAACTCACCGTCAGTATCAACATCTGATCGATATTCATAGCCCAATGACTGTCCTCTCAACTCCTTATATGTCTTTGATATCATCATCATAAATGGTATGTAACTTGCATAGTTGGAAAATTATTGCTAGTGTTCACCAATGTTCCATTAATAAATACATTAATTTGTTTGAACAGGTTGTGTAGAATACAGTTTTCATAGGATAGACCATCAGCAGCAGTTGGAGTTGTATTATCTGACTTTTTCTTCATCGTAACATTTAAATCAATAAATAATGATGACAAATCAATGAAATAGTCTTCATTGGAAAATATTTGAAAGTGTATATTTTCCGAGAGGGGTTGCTGAGGGTGAAATTGTTCATAGTAGCCATACTTTACACTGACATCAACATTTTCAGCATTGAGCAGATTCAATGAGGAACTGATTGATGGATGTGATTCCTTGTGGGGGAGATAAGTCATCTTAAGAGAAGAAATCCTTCTTTGATCTAACAATCTTTTTCTTCTTCTTCTTATTGGTCTTCTTTTTTTTTATTCCTCAAAGTCCTTGTTGATGTCTTTCGCTTCCCACCTGGATAGAGACTAATGAGTGAATGACGCGCACGCATCCTTTTCAATCCCTTCCCATTTTGCTGAGATTTTAATTGCTCACCAACGGCTCTTGCTGAAGATTTAATATTTTCTTTAACACTCTCATTGAAATTCTTACCCGACCCCCAGTTCTGTAGCGTTGAGGCAGCAAAATTTGATGCAGCAGGTACATGGTATTTTCTGGCAAGGATAGGGCAGAACGAAATAGCCTAGCAAACCAACTACCAAAACCGTAGCCAGACATTATAGTACACCCCTTGTAGTAGTTCAACCATGACCTATTTGACGTGAACTCAGAGTGCCAACATAGCAATTGATATCAGGACAGACAAATGGAATTTTTCTATTGTTCATTTTAGGTGGTGGTGGTGACGTCGACGATGGGTCAAAAATGACATGTAAACACTGCTAAGCCTTTTGTTATCAATAGAGGATCACCCAATTCACGTCTTAGTGTTAACTGACAGAGTTCCAAATAGGAATTGTTTACCGGAACATACTGAAGATGCTTTATATTATAGTGATGAACAAGTTCATGTTTTTTATTCATTCCAGAACACAAAGGTGTGGGACATTTGAATTACAAACTCTCAATGTTTCCACAAAGGATACGTAAAAAAATATGCAAGAGTCTGAGGCGATACCAGGTGGATAATTAGCAAAAATAGCATGATTCACCCCATTAACAGTGCCAGCTTTTTCCCCATTGATCATATTCTGTTTAAAGCCATGAACATCTCTAAGATTATCATTGAGATGAATTATTTCAGTGTCAACAGGTGAGCTAATTTAATCCTATCGTGTTCCAGTGACTAATTAAAATGGAACGTACCATTCCTACGATATGAGATTTTTTTATTGATTATACGACACAATTCTGTCATACTATCATTGTCTATATATTTCAATGTGACATGTGGATATTCACTATATTTAAGCGCTTCAACCCATTCATACTCGACAAAGAGTGACCAGTCGAATGGTATAACTTTTATATCATACACACGATCTTTTCTCAGGATGTCATAGGTATTTTTGAGAATACAGTCGACAAGAGCCACTTCATACTTTCTGTCATCGAATTTAATGGCAGGGGAGCGTTTCGTCCAAAAATCATTTGTTTTATTCAACTCATTGTAGAGAGGATCGGAAACGTTGGACATAAATGTTACATAGAAATTATTGAGCATTGTCAATATCTTCAACACCAATCCAAGAATCAAAATTAGAGTTGTATCCTAGCCACCGATCAAGTAAATGTTTCTTACCCCTGCGAGTACGAGTCTTTAATATCTTTTCAATTAGATAGATTTCACTATTATTTTTAACTTTTTGTAGTTCATAGACATAAAAGCCGCCGAGAATCTCTTCATCTTTGGTATTGCGCAGACGATAAGATATGTGTTTAGTGTCTAGGATTTTTACCACTTTAAAAAATTCTGTGGACCAAAAGTAATTGGCCTTTTCAAAAAGATTAGTTGTTCTATTAATTCAAACAGTTTCATCAACATTGAATATTTTATTCACAATCATTTCATTGGAATATTGTTTAAGAAAAGCATCAATTGTATCATGATCAGAATGATGAACTTCCGTTGTTGTTGAGTTGGACAATGATCGATGAAGTCGCTGATTACAAATCAACATGACTTTATCTAAATCACGAATAAAGGCAGATGTATTTTTCAATGTACAATATCTTGAAATTAAAAGTCGAATACTTCTTATTAATCGTTCGGCCAATGAAATTATCAATTGTATCATGATCAGAATGATGAACTTCCGTTCTTGTTGAGTTGGACAATGATCGATGAGGTCGTTGATTATAAATCAACATGATTTTATCTAAATCACAAATAAAGGCAGATGTATTTTTCAATGTACAATATCTTGAAATCAAAAGTCGAATAGTTCTTATCAATCGTTCGGCCAATGCACCCTTTATAGGACTATGACTATGATAGAGCGGTTTATTATATTTCATTAGTACTTTTGCAACATGGGGATTAACAAATTCACTACCGTGATCCGTTTGAATTTTTCTATACGAATCCTGTTCAAGAATACTTTCAATGGCCTGAGCAACTTCAATGCCTCTCTTTGAACGCAATGGATTTGCTATATGCATAAAGACTATAAACACTGATTGCAAGTAGAATGTACTTGTACGGTGTATTGTGACGTCTTTGAATCTAAAGTTGAAAGCTATCTGATAAATGGTGTTTACCATGGAAATTACAGGTAGGTCGGTATGAACTGTACGATGTGCGAAGTGAATCACACTATCTCTCCTCAAGTTCATGCTTCTGATTATGTCCGTGTCATTGGTGGCAGACTCGGCATCGAGCTTTGGTCGCTTTTGACTTGATGTTTGAATATCAGAGTCCTGGAAATAAAAAATCATTTTCATTTATTTTCTAGTCACATGTTTTACCAGCTACTAAATAACTACCATTTTTCACCCCCTCAAAACTTAATTCCCCCTCCCAGTATTATATTGGCCATAACCAGACTCTTTTTTTCGCAAATCTAAGCCTTCGTTAGATAATTCTTTAGTAACGATAGTGACAGAACCCTCCATTGGGCGCTGCCCCCTTCAATTCCACAATACACAATCCCAAAAGATGACAATTACAGATCTTTTTCAATTATATATGACACGGTAGATAATTGCTATCTGTTATGTTAAAATAGAAATTGTTGTAAACACTACTTTAGCCAGATATACATGGACAACTGCTTTGAAAATAGCGAAAAATGTGTGAACCTTGTCAATTCTAACACTATTAGAGGTAATTAAAAGACAGCTATAACGAAAAACCTTTGCACACTGTTTAAAGCAAAATCCAGATTTAAATATCGTTAAATGCTGATCACCAAATCATACCAAATCCGAAAGGCATATTGGCAGATATCTATAGAAAAAAAAGATTATGTTCTTATGATTATTCATGAATAATGTATATTTACTTACCATCATAATTCGTTTGTTCTCCATTAAAAAAATGAATAAATTTGATTGTCATAGGCTTATCATAAGTTCTATTAATCAACTGATCCAGAAAGAGAAATCTGCTCTATATTCATAGCAGGAAAAACACGAATATTAGCCCTCCAGCTTTCAACCAGTATTTCTAGAATGAGACCATCCTTTGAATATGCAATATAAGGAATTTTGAATATTGAACCAGGAAAGAAAAAAATAAATTTTCTAATAAAGTTGGGTTTTAATTTTCAGAAATAAGAACAACCATGTTTAAAATATATCGGATTTTATCAATAATATTTGATTTCTTTTAATAATTGGTTTCATTTTTGCATTTTTGTTAAATAAAGTTGGGTTTCAATTTTCAGAAATATGAAAATCCCAGTTTAAAATATATCTGATTTTATTAATGACATTTTCTTAGCTAGGTTTCTTAACCTTTCGTAGGTGTGTATTGCATGAAACTCATTATTTGGGATGTCTAGATTGCTATTTTGGACTTTTTTTAGCTAGATTTCCAAACCTTTCATAGGTGTATGTCTGGTTTTATTAATAATATTTGATTTTCTAATAAAGTTGGGTGTTAATTTTCAGAAATAAGAACATCCATGTTTAAAATACAACTGATTTTATTAATAATATTTGATTTCTTATAATAATTGGGTACATTTTTGCATACTTTTTTTAATAAAGTGAGGTTTTAGTTTTCAGATATATGCACATCCCAGTTTAAAATACATTTGATTTTTTTAATAAAGCTGGATTTTAATTTACAGAAATATGAACATCACAGTTTAAAAAACATCCGATCTTATTAATAACAATGATTTTTTAAAAATAAAGTTTGGTACATTTTTGCATATCTTTTTTAATAAAGCTGAATTTTAATTTTCAGGAATACGAACATCTCAGTTTAAAAAACATCTGATTCTATTAATAACATTGATTTTTTAAATAAAGTTGGGTTTGTTCCAAGTTCTCATTGGATACAATTTGCATATTTTTTTAATAAAGTGAGGTTTTAGTTTTCAGAAATATGCCTATCCCAGTTTAAAATACATCTGATTTTATTAATAACATTGATTTTTTAATAAAGTTGGGTTTTAATTTTCAGAAATAAGAACATCTCTGTTTAAAATACAACTCATTTTCATTAATAATATTTCATTTCTTTTAGTAATTGGGTACATTTTTGCATATTTTTTAAAAAAAGTGAGGTTTTAGTTTTTAGAAATATGCACATCCCAGTTTAAAATACATCTGATTTTATTAACAACATTTGATTTTCTTGAATAAAGCTGGATTTTAATTTTCAGAAATATGAACATCACAATTTAAAAAAAAAATTAATTTTATTAATAACATTGATTTTTTTAATAAAGTTGGGTACATTTTTGCATATTTTTTTTAATAAAGCTGAATTTTAATTTTCAGGAATATGAACATCTCAGTTTAAAAAACATCTGATTTTATTAATAACATATATTTTTTTAATAAAGTTGGGTTTGTTCCAAGTCCTCATTGATTATATTTTGCATATTA
Organism: Artemia sp. Qi Xiang Cuo; assembly: GCF_049724085.1. Taxonomy (NCBI): domain Eukaryota; kingdom Metazoa; phylum Arthropoda; class Branchiopoda; order Anostraca; family Artemiidae; genus Artemia; species Artemia sp. Qi Xiang Cuo. Next base: position 18,829 of record NW_028300501.1, read on the forward strand.
TTTTTTTTTAATAAAGTGAGGTTTTAGTTTTCAGAAATATGCACATCCAAGTTTAAAATACATCTGATTTTATTAATAATAGGCTAATTGATTTTTTTAAAATAAAGTTGGATTCTATTTTTCAGAAATATGAACATCAGAGTTTAAAAAACATCAGATTTTAGTAACAACATTGATTTTTTTTAATAAAGTGGTTTTTTTTTCATTGAAATACACCTTTTCAATATAATTTTCGTGTCTAAAATTCATCTATTATTAAAATGATTTGAATATTGTTCTCGTATGTAATAGTCAATCTGCTGGATAGGGTTTACCCTTTACTAACATTTTTCCAAGGGGGGCCAAATGCACCTTTTCAATGTAATTTTGGTGTCTAAAATTCATCCGTTATTAAAATGATTTGAATATTGTTCTCGTATTTAATAGTCAATCTGATGGATATGGTTTACCCTTTACTAACATTTTGCCAAGGAGGGCCACCACTGTTTATCGACATTAAATTATTAAGAAGGCTATTTTTTCTTTGAAAAGATTTAGTACAAATGAATTGCAAAAAACATGAAATAGAACTATTACTAGCAACTTGCTGCAACATAAGGACACCTGACATCAATACAGATACATTTTATCATGAAAATATCTGAAATTTTGAAGGTATATTAAGGAAAGCTTGCAAAAACATGATAATACTACTAGTACTAACAACTTACTGCACTACCAAGCCATATGAGGTCAACAAATGTACGTTTCATCGGGATAATATTAAAAAATTTACAGACTTTAGTATGAATGACATGCAATAACATGAAATACTACTACTACTACTAATAGCAACTCACTGCAACATAAGGACACCTGAGGTCAATACAGCTACATTTTATCAAGAAAATATTCGAAAATGTTTAAGATATAGTACAAATGGATTGCAAAAAACATGAAAATAGAACTACTACTAACAACTCACTGTGACATAAAGCCACCTCCAGTCAATACAGATACGTTTTATCATCAAATATCTGAAAACGTTGAAGGTATAGTAAGATAGGCTTGCAAAAACATGATAATGATACTAGTACTAAAAACTTACTACACTACTAAGCCATCTGAGGTCAACAAAAGTACGTTTTATCGAATTTTTTTTTTTTAATTTATAGATTTTAGTATGAATGACATGCAAAAACATGAGATACTACTACTACTAATAGCAGCTCACTGCAGCATAAGGACACCTGAGGCCAATACAATTATGTTTTATCAAGAAAATATCTGAAAATGTTTAAGATATAGTACAAATGAATTGCAAAAAACATGAAACAGAACTACTACTAGCAACTTGCTGCAACATAAGGACACCTGAGGTCAATACAGATACATTTTATCATGAAAATATCTGAAAATGTTGGAGGTATAGTAAGAAAGGCCTGCAAAAACATGATAATACTACTAGTACTAACAATTTACAGCAGTTCTAGGCCATCTGAGGTCAACGAAAGTACATTTTATCGAGAAAATATTAGAAAATTTATTGATTATAGTATGAATGACACGCAAAACATGAAATACTACTACTACTTCTAGCAACTCACTGCAACATAAGGACACCTGCGGTCAATACAGCTGCGTTTTAACAAGAAAATATCTGACAACGTTTAAGATATAGTACAAATGAATTGCACAAAACATGAAATAGAACTACTACTAGCAACTCACTGCAACATAAGGCCACCTGAGGTCAATACAGCCACGTTTTATCATGAAAATATCTGAAAATGTTGAAGGTATAGTAAGAAAGGCTTGCAAAAACATGATAATAGGTTTTGAATATTCTCCATGAAGATAAAAAGTTGCACTTTAATTCTAAATTTTCTCAACGAAGTGAAGAAAAGTTCAAGTTCTCTTCTGAATTTTCTCAATGAAAAAAAAATAAGTTAAAGATCAATTCTCATTTTTTCGAGGAAAATAAAAAGGTTCCACTTCAGTTCTGATTTTTCTCAAAGAGATGAAAAAATTTAAAGTTCTGTTCCAAATTTTTCATAGAAGATAGAAAAAGTTATACTTTAATTCTGAGTTTTCTCAAAGAAGCGCAAAAATGTTCAAGTTCTCTTCTGAATTTACTTAAAGAAGAGAAAAAAGTTGTCTCAATTCTGAATTTTACCAAAGAAGAGTTACAGTTAAATTCTAATTTTTCCAAAAAAATTAAAAAAAAGCTTCTACTTCAGTTCTTAATTTCCAAAGACATAAAAAATTCAAAGTTTTGTTTTAAATTTTTCCGTAGAAGATAGAAAAAGTTATACTATGGTTATGAATATTCTCCATGAAGATAAAAAGTTGCACTTTAATTCTAAATTTTCTCAAAGAAGCGCAAAAATGTTCAAGTTCTCTTCTGAATTTTATTAAAGAAGATAAAAAAGTTAGCTCAATTCTGAATTTTACCAAAGAAGAGTTACAGTTCAATTCTAATTTTAGTTACAAATTTTCTTCAAAGAAATTAAAAAGCTTCCACTTCAGTTCTGATTTTTCTGAAAGAGATGACAAAATTTAAAGTTCTGTTCCAAATTGTTCCGTAGAAGATAGAAGAAGTTATACTATGGTTGTGAATATTCTCCATGAAGATAAAAAGTTCCGCTTTAATTCTAAATTTTCTCAACGAAGTGAAGAAAAGTTCTCTTCTAAATTTTCTAAATGAAAAAGAAATAAGCTACAGTTCAATTCTAATTTTTTCCAAAGAAAATAAAAAGGTTCCACTTCAGTTCTGATTTTTCTCAAAGAGATGAAAAAAATTAAAGCTCTGTTCCAAATTTTTTATCGAAGATAGAAAAAAGTTATACTTTGAGCGCGAATATTTCGTCATGAAGATAAGGAGCTCGACTTTAATTCTGAGTTTTCTCAAAGAAGTGCAAAAATGTTCAAGTTATCTTCTGAATTATCTTAAGGAAGAGAAAAAGTTAGCTCAGTTCTGAATTTTATCAAAGAAGTGTTATAGTTCAATTCTAATTTTTTCACTCAATTTATACTAGGTTACGTGCGCGCAAAAAAAAAAAGAATTCTTTCCTCCTTGGAAAAAAAACAATATTCAAATCATTTTAATAATGGATGAATTTTAGACACGAAAATTATATTGAAAAGTTGCATTTGGCCCCCTTGAAAAAATGTTAGTAAAGGGTAAACCCTATCCAGCAGATTGACTATTATATACTAGAACAAAATTCAAATCATTTTAACTATAGATGAATTTTAGACACGAAAATTATTTTGAAAAGGTGTATTTCAATGAAAAAAAAACACTTTATTAAAAAAAAATCAATGTTATTAATAAAATCTGATGTTTTTTAAACTGGGATGTTCATATTTCTGAAAAATAAAATCCAGCTTTATTTTTAAAAAATCAATTGTAATTACTTAAGTCAGATGTATTTTAAAATGGGATTTGTATATTTCTGAAAACTAAAACCTCACTTTATTAAAAAATATGCAAAAATGTACCCAATGAGGTCTTGGATGAAACCCAACTTTATTAAAAAAAAATCAATGTTATTAATAAAATCAGATGTATTTTAAACTGGGAATTGCATATTTCTGAAAACTAAAACCTCACTTTATTAAAAAAATATGCAAAATGTATCCAATGAGAACTTGGAACAAACCCAACTTTATTTAAAAAATCAATGTTATTAATAAAATCAGATGTTTTTTAAACTGTAATGTTCATATTTATGAAAATTAAAATCCAGCTTTATTAAAAAAAAATCAATTATTTTTAATAAAATCAGATATATTTTAAACTGGGATATTCATATTTCTGAAAACTAAAACCTCACTTTATTAAAAAAAAATATTCAAACATGTACCCAATTATTAAAAGAAATCAAATATAATAAATAAAATCAGTTGTATTTTAAACATGGATGTTCTTATTTCTGAAAATTAAAACCCAACTTTATTAAAAAATCAAATGTTATTAATAAAACCAGACATTCACCTATGAAAGGTTAGGAAATCTAGCTCAGAAAAGTCCAAAATAGCAAACTAAACATCCCAAATCATGAGTTTCATGCAATACACACCTACGAAAGGTTAAGAAACCTATCCAAGAAATTGTCATTAATAAAATCAGATGTATTTTAAACTGGGATGTTCATATTTCTGAAAACTGAAACCCGACTTAATTTTCAAAAAATGCAAAATGTACATAATTATTAAAATAAATAAAATATTATTAATAAAATCCAATGTATTTTAAACATAGTTGTTCTTATTTCTGAAAATTAAAACCCAACTTTATTAGAAAATCAAATATTATTAATAAAACCAGACATACATCTATGAAAGTTTAGGAAATCTAGCTCAGAAAAAAGTCCAAAATAGTAAACTAGACATCCCGAATCATGAGTTTCATGCAACACACATCTACGAAAGGTTAAGAAACCTAGCTAAGAAAATGTTATTAATAAAAGTAGATGTATTTTAAACTGGGATGTTCATATTTCTGAAAACTAAAACCCAATTTTATTTTTTTAAAATATATGCAAAAATGTACCCAATTATTAACAGAAATCAAATATTATTGATAAAATCAGATGTATTTTAAACATGGATGTTCTTGTTTCTGAAAATTAAAACCAAAATTTATTATAAAATCAAATATTATTAATAAAACCAGAGGAACACACATCTACAAACGTTAAAAAATCTAGCTTAAATGTGAATTTTTAATGCTTTAAGTATGTTTTATATCATTCTAAGACTTGTAAGAAAAAGTTTAAATAAAGTTATCATGTTAACTGGGGGAGGGGGGCCTTGGTGGATAGGGTCATTGGTGGTTGTGGTCCTTGATGTTCAAATCTATAATCGTCTCATTAATCTCATATTGTGTACTTGTTTATTCTAAGACGTATAAAAAAAGTTGAAATAAAATTATCATGTTAAATGGCGGGGGCCTTGGTGGCTAGGGTCATTGGTGATTGCGGTCCTTGATGGTTCAAATCTATAAACGTCTCACTAATCTCATATTGTGTACTTGTTCATTCTAAGACATGTTAAAAAAAGTTGAAATAAAATTATCATGTTAAAAAATAAACTTCAAAAAAGTATAAAAAATGGGGGGATGGGACCAAAAAATTGGGGGGGAGGGGAGGGAGCCCTTGGAGGTTCGGGGAGGGGACTCTGGAGTTTGAGGTCCTTGGTGGCTAGGGTCATTGGTGGTTGCGGTCCTTGATGTTCAAATCCATAATCGTCTCACTAATCCCATATTGTGTACTTGTTCATTCTAAGACTTGTAAAAAAAGTTGGAATAAAATTATCATGTTAAAAAATAAACTTCAAAAGTATAAAAAATGGGGGGATAGGCCCAAAAGTTGGGGGATGGGGCCCCTTAGAGGTTGGGGGGAGGGGACCCTGGAGGTTGAGGGCCTTGGTGGCTAGGGTCATTGGTGGTTGCGGTCCTTGATGTTCAAATCCATAATGGTCTCACTAATCCCATATTGTGTACTTGTTCATTCTAAGACTTGTAAAAAAAAGTTGAAATAAAATTATTATGTTAAAAAAAATATTCTTCAAAAAGTATAAAAAATGGGGGATGGACCCAAAAAGTGGGGGGAGTGGAGGGGGCCCCTTGGAGGTTGAGGTCCTTGTTGGTTGCAGTCCTTGATGGTTCATACTCATAATCGTCTCACTAGTTGATTTCTAAGGATTGTTCTGAATTTCTTGATTAAAATTCTTTTCTTGACATCTACATCTTTATTAGTATCAAATTTTTTATATTGACAACACTACTTAAATGATACTTGTAAATTATACAGAACACAGTCGAGAACCACCAAAATAAAAAATAATATGTATCTCTTAATAGAGTTAGCATTCCCTGAGATGCCTTACCTTTTTCGTTTCTACTTTCAAATCCCCTAAAATGTCAATTAATCTCTGACGTTGCCTATGTTCTGGCAACTCTGCACAGATACATTTTAAATTCCTATGAAGCCTTCCAAATTTATAAACATGTCATATAGAGAAACTGTATAAAACAGATATCTTGTCCCGTCAGTATTTCTAACTCCCTGATAAGAATGTTCATGTGGAATAATCACGTGAAATGTGAAATGTTCATGTGAAATTTGCTTATCTGATGAGGTCACATGTCCCGGTCGTTGATCTTGTTCGTACACGAATTGTAGGCCTCTGATTGGCTGTCATCTTGTATAGTTAGTATTGTAGCCTTCTGATTGCCTGTACTTGCAGTATTCTAGCTCATTGGAGGTCAATGATCTTGTATAGTTAGAATGTTAAGAAGCTTCTCTACTGTATTAGCACTAGCAGTAGTAGTAATAGTCGCACCAGTAGTAGTAGTAGTAGTAGTAGTAGTAGTAGTAGTATTAGTAGTTGTAGTAGTAGTAGTAGTAGTAATAGTAGTAGTAGTAGCAGTAGTAATATTAGTATCAGAGCCACCCTAGCCAAGTGGATCGCACGCTGGAGTTTTAATCTTATGTTCTTCAGGACGAGGGTAAGCAGGGAAGGTATCCACACGAGATTGATGGAGTATTTCAAGGAATAGCTCATTCCTTATGCACTTCCAAACTCAGCTGTCCTTGATCCGTTTCTTATTAATGTCTCAGACCCTAAACCGCTTTCCCTTTGTTCTGAGGTTGTGGTCGCCACCCGGGTGATGAAAACAAATAAGGCCCCTTCCCCGGACGGAAATAAGGCAGAACCGGTAAAAATCTGGCGTGAAATAGTCTGAGACCTGTTAACCAAGATTGTATTCGCTGCCTGGAAAGAGAGACATTCCTCGAGTTCTTGGTGCGGAGCAACAATTGTTCCCCTGCACAAAAAAGGGTCAAAGGCCGTATACAATAACTGCCGTTCTATTAGCCTAACAAGTCAAATCCTTACTAGTATTATACTTCATCGGGTCAGAGCCGTGTCTTCTTTAGTCTTCCAAGAATACCATGCCCTTTTCCACCCTGGGCGATCGACCGTTAAGCAAGTTTTCACTGCGCATCAGATTTTAGAGAATTATTTGGAATCCGGCCCTGACCTGTACCAGCTCTAAATTGACTTTTAAAAACATTCGACCTTATCTGGAGAAAGGGTCTGTGGCATATCCTCCTCCATTAGGGAATTCCACGAAACCTAGTTGACCTCGTCAAAGATATGTACTCTAAATTTAGGAATCGTGTCATGACTCTAGGGTTACTACCCGGTGAAAAAAAAAATCACTGAATTCTTAAAAAAAAAAACTCACTAAATCAGCACATAAATAACTAGATTATTGACTAAAAATCACTAAAAATCACAAGAATTATAATACTCTTTATCACTGTAATTAATAACTGTTCTGTTTCTTCACCAAGTTCTGTACATTCACCCCTACATGAAGGGGGTAAAATTACCCCCCTAGATGTGAAAAAATACTTTTAGATTGGTGTTTTGTTTTTTCTCAAGCGAAAACTAACCTTGAAATTTTGATAAATACCTTTTTTGCATCTTTATGCAGAGAATAGAATAAAATCCTTGCTTCCTCCCTGTATTTTCACGAATTGGCACCCTTGGCTTATACCCCAATCACTGTAAATTAGTTATTGGTGATCTAATTAAAATATTATTTTTTTCTTTTTATTCTTTTCCATTGTCGATCCATCCCTGTATTTTCACGAATTGGCACCCTTGGCTTATACCCCAATCACTGTAAATTAGTTATTGGTGATCTAATTAAAATATTATTTTTTTCTTTTTATTCTTTTCCATTGTCGATCCAAAACCCCAGTTCCCCCCCTCCAAAAAAAAAAAAATTATAGAAACTAATTTCAATTTACTATAGTTGAGCTAGTATAATTACTGGGACGCCAGCGACAATTTTGAAAATGGCCTTTTTACATTTTCATGGAAAAAATGTGTCCCACCCTTCACAAATTTCGATAAGCATCGGTCTTATACCTTTTTTAATTAAAAAAAGGTAGATGCTTGTTAATTATATAGAACAAACCCAAGAAGTAAAGTTATATTAATCCTAATGAAATATGTCAAATTACGAGGAAAATATTATACTTTAGTTTATATTTAATAATATAAATTGGGCTATATATTTGCACATTAGAGGGATATGGGGGTAAACCTTGCCCTTGCCCCCACCTCCCTAATATGCAAATATATAGCCCAAGCAACACAAGTCCAATGCATTCTGTCACCCGTTATTTGTCTTTGTGTCTATGAAACTGGTTTTCATAGATCGCACATTATCCTTATTATCCTTAGCAAATTATACTTAGCATGCTTCCATCCCCCAGAGCTATCCTCAGGGGCTGCGTGGGTCATGCTAAATCTAAAGGTATAGTTTAGGACCTTTCAACTATGCTAAACAAAATGGCTATCTCAAACTTTTAATCTAACAATTTTTTGGCAAAAAAGGGACATGAGAAGAGGGTTAGTATAAGTCCGATCTTTTTGGTCAAATAAAAGGGACACTAGAAATTTTCATTTCCATTCAGATGAGCCCTCTCCCGGTGTTCTAGGACCGTTGGTTCGATACGATCCCCCCTGGGAAAAAAAAATAAATTAACACGCATCCGTGATTTTTCTTCTGGCAAATAATAAAAAATTCAATAGTTTTGTAGGTAGGGGATTGAAACCTCTTCAGTAGGGTTTTCTGATACGTCAAATTTAATGCTTTGATTTCAATTGCAATTATTTGACTTTTATTGGGCGCTTCCTCCCTCTTTCAAAAATTAGGCAAATTTTCATCGTTTCTTAGCCTTTTATGGGTAAAACTATGTTTGATGAATCTTATATATGTGGGATCAACATAGTAAGCCGATGATATATCAATTGGTATCAAAATTCCGTTTCTAAAGTTTCGGTTACTATTGAGCCTTTTAGCTCCATTCTTATAGTTCGTTACCACAAACTGTTCGATATGTTAGCACACAAATCCCAAAAATTAAAGAATGGGACGTTGTCTGCGCTTGTTGAGGGTTCCAGTTACATATTAGAGAATTTGGAGAATTATTGGAGTTTCAATTAGATATTAGAAGTAAAGATTAAAATCAATAGATAATTATCAGACTAGATAACCCCCCCTTACCCCCAACCGACTTCAATCATGAAACTACAATCGATTTAATATATCTAGTTATATTGTACATCCTATTATAAAAAGCACTAAGTCCTATTTTCTTTTTCAATGATTTCTTTTTTCATTTAAAAATTATATTTAATGTATACCTACCTTCTTATTTTTCAATGACTCCATTTCTGTTCTATTTGCAGATGTAGAGGGTGTATTCATATCCACCATTCACTCCACTTTCAAAGTTTTTAACAGAAGAAAATCTAATTTAGAACTGATAGACTACAGAGAAAAACCTATAAATATGAAGACAAAAAATAGACCTGAGCAAATGTTGGTGAAATAGGAACTATAGAGCATTTTTGCAATTTTGCGACTAACTAGGTTTGCCTATTATCTTGATGATAACGATCTGAGGTCTATATCTGATATGGACATATGGTGGGAAGTCGGAAGTTTCAAAGGCGGTATATTTGCATAAATTCTAATCTGGAACATGTTAGGGACGTTAGTGAGTCACTATTTTATTTTTATTTTTTATTAAATAGCTTCTTGTATGATTTATTTGATTGAATCATGATTATACGCTCTAAATTGTGAAAAATCACTAAATTTAGGGAAAAAATCACTGGTTTTAGAACAAATCACTATAAATCACTAGCTAGAAGAAAATCACTAGGAAACATAAAAAATCACTAGAAATAGTGATTAATCGCTAGGGATGGCAACGCTGCATGACTCGTGAAAGTCTCACTGGCAGCTTCCAGACTTCTCCAGGAGTCCTTCAAGGATGCCTCTCGTCCCCAGAACTGTTTAACCTCTTGCTCACAGCGGTCTTATCCCTGGTGTAAACAACTTGCACCGCAGGTATAGGGGGTGTTCTAAAAGATAAGCTAGCCTACCTCGACGGCATCGATGAAATGACTGAAATGCTTCAGAATCTACAAGCCGTTGCTAGCGAGGCCCTTGAAACGAATAGTTCTTTTGGAATGATCGTAAGTATATCCAAAATAAAGGCTATGTGCTGCTTCTAGCCGAGTGGCAACATCTTGTAGTAGTAGTAGTAATCTTAACCCCCAAAGATATCTAACCACAATTTTGGAAAGTCAAATAAATATGCCTCCGGGGATGGCCTAACCTCACACAGCCCCTTGGGGCAATTGTTGTAAGTTATATAAGTTGCCCAAGAATTATCTGAAGGGTTGGCTGATGGGAAAAGGGTAAATGTTTGATCCTGAGTCTCCAAAAAGGCTAAGGGCATTAAGATAAAACTTTTAGAAAATGTTAAGGGAATGTGAAATAATGCACGAGTACCAAAAATCCAAAGAATTACATAAGAACCAAACATTAAAATAAACACTGAACCTAAAAAAGGAAAGACCCTTTCAAAGCAATGTCGAAAGGGTAACTGAATAAAAAATACAGTACTGAATGGCATTCCAAAATTTCATTTTATGTAAAGCATTCTTAAAGGCCAATCGCTTACCAAGTATGATGTTATAAGAGATTCTATTCGGTTGCAAAAAATTATTTTTTGGATGGATGGATGGACATAAAAACGATCTTCATTATCAATGGGGCTTAGATAGGAATATGCTTTTTTATTTCAACTGCCTCCCTGAAAGCTTGCGTGAGACCCATAACGGGGACAATAATAGGGATGTTGTCAAACAAAATGAAATGGTGTGGGTTGTCATAGATGTGTTGAGCCAAGGCGGAATCAAAAGTCTCAGGTCCTTGGCGTAGCCCCATGGCTTTGTCGATTGACGATCTGTGTTCCGACAACATCTACCCCAATTATTGTTGAGTTGTTCCAACATAAAAACCGCAACAGGAACAGGGAGTACTATAAATACCACTTCCCAAAATTAGGCTGGTTTTATCTTTGCCGCTGTTGAAAAAACTGTATTTTCTTAGAAATTTTAAGAATGAAATTAAGGTTTTTATTTGGATTCTTCTCAGTTGGTCACTCATTTTAAGTATATTGGTAGAACATTGAAAAGTTTCTCATCACCCACGAAAGGGGCGATATCTGTTGGGGGTTGTGGAATGGATGCATCCTTTTCTGCCTTTTTTTTGTCTTTTTCTATTTTTAATTTAAAAAAGTTTTCCACAAAAAAAGTTTTTCAAAAAACAGTAAAGAACTCCATTCATCCAAAAATGAACAAAAATAGAATCAAATAATCTACCAAGCATACAACTACCACAAATGAGTATCAATAAATAAATGAAACCCAAAACAAACAGAAATTAAAATAAATAAAACAGTTTTTGTCAATACGACCAGAAATTAATACGAGGGGTGTTCTAAGACCCTATGCTTTCTAAAAGCCAGAATATAGTTTGTACTTTACTGAAAAAAGTTCAAATGAATCTACTAAAACAAATGTGCAGTGTCAGTTTAATATACATATGCTGATATTTGTTCCTTAAAATCTTAATTAATTTTTGATTTCTTTATAATTGTTATAAAATGAAAACATTTAAAAGAATTTTTTTCTCTAAAGCACAAATTGCATTCTGGCTTATAGAAAGCATAGGGTTTTAGAACCCTACTCATATTCATTTCTGCTCGTTTTGAGTTTGACTCTCTTACTGATTTTAATTTTTGTTTGTTTTAGGTTTCATTTATCTATTGATACTGGTTTGTGGTAGTTGTATTCTTGGTAGATTATTTGACTCTATTTTGGTTCATTTTTAGTTTATTGTTTTTGTTTTTTTTCAAAACCTTATTTTGTTAAAAAAGTTTTTTAAATTAATTTCTGTTCGTTTTATATTGACATAGTCTTTTTCAGGCAAAAAGACTGAGCCTCTTCTAAAGTTAAACAACCATCCCTTCCATAATTAATCAAAAAAACTTTTTCCACAAAATAAGTTTTTCAAAGAAAAGTAAAAAACTCCATTAAACAAAAAATGAGCAAAAATAAAATCAAATAATCTACCAAGCGTGAAACTACCACAAATCAGCATCGA
>NW_028300502.1:0-22276 GCF_049724085.1 Artemia sp. Qi Xiang Cuo
TTAACGTCATTCCTTACTTTCAGTTAAAAAAACTTGTTTTTTTTTTTATTTAATTTTTGAACGTTTTTGATTTAATGCAGGTTTTGATTTTCGCTCACCGTACATGAATAATTAAAACAAAATTTGCATATTAATTTTACTTTTATTTGGTTAAATGGCTTTCTCGGAACTTGTTTAATTTTATTTACAAACGTTTTTATTAATAATAAATATACGTAACTTACGAATTAACTTACGTATCGAACATCAATATTCATATATTTTTAATACGTACATTAGGGGGTTCACCCCCTAGTCAATACCTTGCTCTTTAAGCTAAAGTTCGAATTTTGTTCCAATTCTTTAAAAATGACCCCTTAATCACAAAGGCCGAATAATTAAAACAAAATTTGCATATTCATTTTACTTTTATTTGGTTAAATGGCTTTCTCAAAACATATTTAATTTTATTTACAAACGTTTTTATTAGTAATAAATATACGTAACTTACGATTTAACTTACGTAACGAACTTCTATGTTCATATATTTTTAATACGTATATTAGGGGGCTCGCCCCCTAGTCAATACCTTGCTCTTTAAGCTAAAGTTCGAATTTTGTACCAATTCTTTAAAAATGACCCTTAATCACAAAGGCCGTTACTTAGAATAAATAGCTCGTATGAAATTACTAAAAAATCTTTGGCTTAAAGAGCGAGGTATTGACTAGGGGGTTAACCCAATCATACACGTAATATTTTCTATTCGTTTTAAGTTTTGATGTTACTCCTTATTTTCAGTTGGAAAACTTGTTTTTTTTATATTTAATTTCTGATCGTTTTTTAAATAATGCTGTGAAATCTGGTGCCCCCTTCATAGCAATGTCCCTTCCCCCAGGAAAACTTCCTTCATGGAAAGATCCTCCCATATAACCCCCGACTCACCCCCACCCCCCACTACCAGGAAAAATTCCCCCTGAAAACTTCTGTATACTTTCCAATAACCAATACTATATGTTAACATTGGGTAAAGTTCATAACTTTCAGCCCTCCCCCCGCGGGCTTCGAGGGATTAAGTCATCCTAAAAGGCATAGTTATAATATTTTCGACCATGCTGAATAAAATGGCTATCCCTAAATTTTGATCCAGTGACTTTGGGAAAAAAAAGAGCGTGGGAGGGGGCCTAGTTACCCTCCATTTTTTTGGTCACTTTAAAAGGGCACTAGAAATTTTAATTTCCGTTCCAATGAGCCCTCCCACAATATTCTAGGACCACTGGGTCGATACGATCACCCCTGGGAAAAAGAAACAAAAATCAAAAAAACAATTAAACACGCATCCGTGATCTTTCTTCTGGCAAAAAATGCAAAATTCCACATTTTTGTAGATAGGAGCTTGAAACCTCTACAGGAGGGTTCTCTGATACGCTGAATCTGATGGTGTGATTTTTATTAAGGTTGTACAATTTGTAGGGGGTCTCTCCCCCTTTTTTTGAAAATCAGTCAAATTTTCCCAGGCGCGTAACTTTTGATGGGTAGCACTAAACTTGATGAAAATTATATATTTGAAATCAGCATTGAAATCTGATTCTTTTGATGTATTTTCTAGAGTTTCGGTCACCATTGAGCCGAGTGAGAGCCAAAGCTGGCAGAAGCCTCTTTAAAGAGTGCATAAAAATGATGTAGTTTCACTTCTTTCTAGATAGTCTATCATGATTTTGGGCTGACTCGCGACGGACAATGTCCACTGAACTTGTATGCAAAATGGGAATCTGACTTCTTACAGTTCATGGTAACAAACTGTAAGTAAGGAGCGATGCGGCTCATTAATAACTGAAAATCTAAGAAACAGAGTCTTGATCACAACAGGTACATGAAAAGAATCGAACATGAAAAGAAAGATCAGGGATGCGTGTTTATTTGTTTGTTTTCCCCAGGGGTCATCATATCAAATCAGTTATCCTAGAAGATCGGGAGAGGACTCATTCGACGGGAAATCAGAAGTTCTAGTGGTTTTTTAAATGACTGAAAATGTTGGTGGGCATCTCTCCCCCCCCCCACGCTCATTTTTTTCCCAAAATCACCCGACCAAAATTTTGAGATCGCCATTTTTTTCAGCGTAGTTGAAAAATCTAGTAACTATATCCTTGGGGATAACTTAACCCCACACAGTCTCCGAGGATAGGGCTGCAAGTTATGAACTTTGCCAATTTTTTACATATAGTATTGGCTATTGGGAAGTATAGTTTACAGAAGTTTTTATGGGGAATTTTTCCAGTAGAGGGGGGGGGGGGGTACGTGGGAAGAACTAATTTATTATTACAAGCTATATTTTTTTTTTCATTTTGCTTTTAAGATGCAGCAAATGTGGCAATCAAGGTGGCAAAAGATGGGGGAATATTGTTGAATGCCCGAGTATCCTGATTGTCCATCTAAATCGGTGATTTCTTATTTTTTGATCTAATTAAACTCTGTTAGTGATAGCTAAACTCTGTACAAGATGGGAGCCAGGTCTAAACGTTTACCCCCCCCCTCGAGGGAAAGACCCCCTCCCGGACATCACACCCCGTAAAACCCCCAACACCAAGGAAACTCCCTCCGCCATGCGACAAATACACCCCTCCCCACGGGGCAAAGCCCACCCTACAATAAACACTGGGAAACTAATAACCCGAGAATAACCTTGTCCCCACTCACTTTCGACTAATAAGAAAGTACCAGAGCTCTATTTTAACCTCTAAAATGGGGTTCTCTGATTCTTTTGCAGTTAGGGAGGGGAAGGGAACCTCAAATGATACATTCTAATGCCAAAATACACTAACCCTCCTTGAACCTTTAGATAAACTCAGAATTAGTCCTACGGGAAAGGCGAGGGGAAGGACAGGAGAAAGTGATGTATAATCCCCAGGGATGTATCTAGGACTTTTTTTCATGCTTTTTTCTTGGGGGGGGGGGTAACGCCGGCTTCTATTGAAGCCACAGAGCTTCACACTTTTCCATCGTATTAATACGGAAATGTTTGTTCATTTATTTAGCTGTTAAGCGGGGCTATTGAAATTGGGTCTTTCCTACAGTAAATTTTTGTTCGTTTATTTGGTATAATCAATGAAAATGTTTTCGTTTATTTCGTAAAAATTTATTTGGTATATATATATAATATTTATTAACATACTTCAGGTACCGGGCTTACACGCAGTATGAGGATGCACAAAACCTTGAAAAATTTTGTAGAATATGCTAGAATGCTAAAACTGCTACAAAAAAATAAAAACATAGTTTAGCTTGTTATGGCATACCATTATAGACCATAGTTAAAATTGCAAGGACCAGAGAATTGGAATATCTGTTTAAGCGATTTAAGGCCATTAAGCCGAAAAAAGGACGCTCTAAGGGCATTACTTCTCACTATGTTTGACTGATAACAGATAGTGTATTTAGATATGTGTTCTGTTTCCAAGAAGTTAGGAGCTCCCATCCCCTCTGCTGAAGAAGGCTAAAATGACCAAAGGCAATAAAAATTACCCTTGGCTTTACTTTCTAATCTGGTTCGATTTTTATGTGACAGCCTAATTCCAGGTATTGGTAACTTATTTCTCTTTTTAGGCCTGGGTACACACCCAAGGTAACTTATTTCTTTACTCCTGCTCCGGAAATCGCAATATGCTTATGATTATTCATCATAGCTTCTGAAAAAAAAACTTCAACAAAACTTCTATGATCAACCTTCTATTAAAACTGATCACTGGTTGTCCTTCCCCTAGAACAAAATAAATACAAATTTTCAAGCATGGTTATCTCCTGAATCTTGCGTTCTTAACATGAATTTTTAATTTTAGGTAGTTCATAAGACATACGTAACAACTAATTTGTGTTGTTTTTTCTTTTGTTTTTAGCTCCGGGTTCCTCAAAAAGGATTCCTTGGTTAATTTTTATGATGTTCTACTTCTTCAGTCACGAGTATACAAAGTAAAAGAAATCATTGAACACCATGGTTGTGACGTAAATAAGGGGCATTTTACTGCCACTTTAAAATGTGGAAAACAACTTTTCGATTTTAACGACGAGCAAGTGAGCAATATTTTTTTTATTTGATAAAATAGTCTCACAGATTGTGTCACTTTATTCGTTCGGAGATTTTTTCAAAGAATCGTTTTTTAATTATTCGTAGATAATAATATATCGAAAGCTCTTACTGTCTTCGTCATGGATGCAGAAGTAGCCGCAACCAAGTAAAGAGCGAACCACAGACCATAGTAACCAAAAGTTAAAAAGCGCTCTAAAAAAAAAACCTAGTAAAAAAATTGCCATCTGACACAGATTCAGGAATCGTAACTATTATTTCAGTTAATCTTGAAAATACAAATTTATTGCGAAAAGAAATATTTGTTGATTTAAAAAGCAACTAAAACTCAAACTGGCATTTAGTTTAAATTAAAAGTATACCATTGGAATCAGCATGTTTGAAAACCATATATATATATATATATATATATATATATATATATATATATATATATATATATATATATATATATATATATATATATATATATATATATATATATATATATATATATATATATATATATATATATATATATATATATATATATATATATATATATATATATATATATATATATATATATATATATATAAATATATATATATATATATATATATATATATATATATATATATATATATATATATATATATATACATATATATATATATATATATATATATATATATATATATATATATATATATATATATATATATATATATATATATATATATATATATATATATATATATATATATATATATATATATATATATATATATATATATATATATATATATATTATATATATATATATATATATATATATATATATATATATATATATATATATATATATATATATATATATATATATATATATATATATATATATATATATATATATATATATATATATATATATATATATATATATATATATATATATATATATATATATATATATATATATATATATATATATATATATATATATATATATATATGGGAAAAGAAAAAAGGAAAAACATTATAAAAGAAACATAATTGACATTTTTATGATGGCAAAGGGTTGTAAAAGATAGCGAACAAAAGAATTGACACCCTAAACGTTTGGGATGTCGCCTCCAAGGATAATTTCCTCTTCTTGTCAATTTAATTTTTGTAAAATAACAGGGTTATTTCTGTGGATGTTGATAGGAGGAGCTACAAAAAAAACCTTTAAAACGCATCTAAAATGTGAAATTGGTATTTCATCCTTCTTGATTTATGGGGAACCTTTTTAGCCTATGCAGTCATTATGAAAGTAAAGAGTAACATTAACCCTCTACATGGGTAAAATTTATTCTATATAAGAGGGGGGCTGCCACTTCTTCATCCAAACCTCCACCTAAGGGTTGCAGAAACATTGGATGGTGTTCAATACATCAGAAATTAAGAGTTGTAATCCTTGTTTTATAGTTCGAAAGTGACTGGATATCAATACGTCTCGCATGGTAATTTCCGCTGGGGAGGAGGGTATTTTCCAGGTGAGTAATCGCCTAGACCCGTGCTTCCTCTTAGCCGATACTGTGCTCTTTTTGACAAAGTCCATCCAAATTATCAATGTGAATTGGGATTGATCACAACCCTGCTTAAATTCTGATTCAGTATGAAACCAGCACTAGTGCCGTGTTATCTTTACTAACAACTAAACTCATTTCCTACAGCAGCAATGGCATTCCCCTGAATAGAACTAATTACTTTAATTTATTTTTCTGATATCAAACAAATATATGACTTTCGCTAAATCTCTTGTATCGACTGAATTAAAAATTTAATTATAACTGATAAAACTGATGACTAAGTCACATTCAGCTACGAATCTAAGTATCGAAATCGTTCATTTGGATTGAGTGAGGATCAGTAGTATGAATGTGTAAGCTCAGCCACAGTGAAAAAAGTTCAACATGTGAACCAAAAAAAATCTGGAAAAGGTAAACGGGTGGGGTTTACAAACGCCCCAGATCGCCGGCCCCCGCCCCTCCCCCCCCCTTTGAAATTCCTGGATGAAGGGCCGTGAAATGGAGATAAACACCTTCATTTATTACCAGCAACCACAATGATATTTTGACTCGATGAGTTGAGGGGATAGCGGAACCCCCTACGATAAAGGTTATTTATTTTTAATTAAATATTCATATAGTTCCTTTATTGCTTATGAAAAAGTATTCCTCTTATTTATTTCATGGCAAACATTAGAATACAATAATTACTTGTTTATAGAAAAAGAAAAAATCCAACGGGAATCGGAGACCACCAAATATAATTAACAAAAAAAACATGAATTGTATTAAGCTGTGACGATAAAAGTGACGAGTGACTTGGAAACAAAAAGAGTAAGTAATTTTTTAATTAGTTACAAAAACGCATGTAAAAAGTTAAAAAAAATTTCTGAAAATACTTTTTTTCAGAATTAAATCCAGAGCCATATTAGACTTATGATGGCCAGAAATAAAGTCCCATAATAATTCAAACCTAATTCAACCAGAAATTGCTGTCATCAATTGAATAGATCGATTAAAATGAAATGATACTCAATTAAATACTTAAGAAGTTGAAAAATAAGCCCATCACAGTGTGCTTGTGACTGAAGCCCCATGCAACTGAACCCCCGTATAACTGAACCCACGTGCAATTGAACCCACGGGCGCCGGCAGAAAATTTTCCAGCGGGGGGGGGGGTCCAAACGCCAAAAAATCAGTGGTGGTTGGGTGACACGTAATATATTTCAGGGATTTTTTTTTCGTATGAATAAGTTTGTTTTTAAATAAAATTAGGAAAAAACTCTCAAATAAAGAGTAAGTAAAGTGCATGCAAAATGAAACAAAATACAGTAAATTTTAAACTACAAGGATTCATGGCGAAGAGATCAATTTGTTTAATCAAAAATATATTTGATTTTTATGAATTTAATCTCTAAAATAAATCAAACTCAAACCAAAATTACAGAAAGATTTGCTTCCATGGATTATAACAAATGTAGACTTGTCTTTATGCAATTTCCAATGCCTTAGAATAGTTTACAGAAGGAGTAGAGATGCTCAAATATCATCGTGCCTGCAGAGATGCCACGTTTTGATTTCATAACAGAAGGTACTAATAAATTTGCAATTACTGATTTACACATTTTAAAAGCAATTAACCAGGGATTTAAGGGACAGGTACCTCAAATTATATCTTGGTTAGGCCTGGGTATGATTTGGAAAACAATCGGAGATTAAATAAAAAAAAGAGTATTTCAACTGAAAGCAAGAAAAAGATTTGAAACCTATTTAAGCGGATTATTCTTTATGTAGAAGGGGGCTGTCTCCTCCTTAGCTCTTTACTCTTTACTGTGAAGTTTGCCCTTTTCCAAATTTTGTAATAAAATTTTCAATTGGAAAGATAAGATTCTTGAAAGCACTAAAAATACTTTTGTTTAATGAGCAAGGTGTTGAGAAGGGCAGTCCCCGTTATATACAGAGTAATTTATATTTGTTTTAAGTTTTAAACTTGCTCCTTACTTGACTTAAAAAACCCTTTCGATTTGTTTTATTACCTTTCATGTAACTGCAAATTTTTTTTAACACAGTGCTTATAGTACCGCAGAAAAAACGATAAATTTTTCAATTATTTCTGTTTGGTTTTTGATGGGTAATCAAACAGTTCGTGTTAATGAACTGTAGGTACGAAGCGACCCGGCTCAATAATAACCGAACTATAAAAAACTGAATTTTGATACCAGTTGATATATCAAAGGAATTGGCTTATTATGCTGATTCCAAATATATACGCTTCATTAAATTTAGTTTAACCCATCAAAACCTACAAGCCTGAGAAAATTTGTCTAATTTTTTATACGAAATTTCTTTATATGTCTTGCTTTTTCTTTACCAATTCAACTTTAGACGTGGAGATACCCGGGGTAAATTTTCTCCAGGATTGAATTTCTCAAAGGATATTTTTGTGGGGAGGGTGGTTTTTCCATGGAGGTGGAGCCAGGTTTCCTGATGTTATTAAAAAAACGATCGGAAATTAAATAAAAAATCAAGTTTTTTTCGACTGAAAGTATGGAGCAACATTAAAATTTAAAATAAATAGAAATTATTACATATTTTAGGGGGGTTGCCCCCTCCTCAACACCTGACTGTTTACGCTAAAGTTTAAATTTTGTCCCAATTCTTTAGAAACACGTCCTGAAACACAAGGGTCGTTTAATTAGAACAATAAGTAACTTTTTTAAAATGCCGAAAAACTGTAGCCTAAAGAGCAAAGTATTGAGGAGGGGGACAACCCCCCTCATATACGTAATAATTTCGGCTCGTTTTAAGTTTTAATGTTGCTCCTTAATTTCAGTCGAAAAAACTTCTTTTTTTACTTAATGAAGCTTAGAGAGGAACATTTTTCTAAAGGCAATGAAAAAAGTATGTCAATTAAAGTAAAAGTATGTAAAATGGAAAAAGTAATTAATTAGAAAAATTACACAAAACAATAGCCTACTCACAAAAACTAAGATATAAAGTCCCAGAATTCGGTTCTGTTGAGCAATGCCGAAGCGTTGGACAGATATCAAACAGTTCTTGGTAACGAACTGTAAGTAAGGAGCGACCCGGCTCAATGGTAACCGAAACTCTAAAAAACGGAATTTTGATACCAATAGATACATCAAAAGAATCAGATTTTAATTCTGATTTCAAATATATAAGTTTCATCAAGTTTAATCTTAACCATCAAAAGTTAAGCTGATTTTTGAAAAAAGGGGGAAAGACCCCCTAAAAGTTATAGAACCTTAATAAAAACCAAACCATCATATTCAGCGTATCAGAGAACCCTACTGAAGAGGTTTCAAGCTCCTATCTACAAAAATGTGGAATTTTCCATTTTTTGCCAGAAAAAAGATCACAGATGCGTGTTTATTTTTTTTTCTTTTTCTTTTTCCCGGGGGTGATCGTATCGACCCAGTGGTCCTAAAATATCGTGGGAGGGCTCATTTGAACGGAAATTAAAAGTTCCAGTGCCCTTTTTAAGTGACAAAAAAAATGGAGGGCAACTAGGCCCCCTTCCACGCTCATTTTTTTCCCAAAGTCACTCGATCAAAATTTTGAGATAGCTATTTTGTTCAACATGGTTGAAAATATTATAACGATGTCTTTTAGGATGACTTAATCCCTCGAAGCCCCCAGGGGGAGGGCTGAAAGTTATGAACTTTACCCAATGTTAACATAGTAGTATTGGTTATTGGGAAGTATATAGACGTTTTCAGGGGGAATTTTTTCTAGTAGTGGGGGGTGGGGGTGGATCGGGGGTCATACGGGAGGATCTTTTCATGAAGGAAGTTTTCATGGGGGGAGGGACATTGCTATGAAGGAGGCGCCGGATTTCCCATAAAAAAATCACAAATTAAATATAAAAAAACAAGTTTTTCGACTGAAAGTAAGGAGCAACATCAAAACTTAAAATGAACAAAAAAATATTAGCTATATGATTGGGTTCACATTCTAGTGAATGCCTCGCTCTTTAAGCCAAAGATTTTTTGTACTTTCATAAGAGCTATTTATTCTAATTAACGGCCTTTGTGATAAAGGGGTCATTTTTAAAGAATTAGAACAAAATTCGAACTTTAGATTAAAGAGCAAGGTATTGACTAGGGGGAAAACCCCCTAATATACGTATTAAAAATATACGAATATAGAAGTTCGTTACGTAAGTTAATTTGTAAATTACGTCATAACCAAATTTAGAGACAGCCATTTAGCAAAATAAAAGTAAATTTTTTATGCAAATTGTTTACTAATTCAACGACGATGAGTCAAAATAAAAGCTGCATTAACTGAAAAATGATCAGAAATTAAATAAAAAAAAGTTTTTTAAACTGAAAGTAAGGAGCGACATTAAAACTTAAAACGAACAGAAATTATTCCGTATATGAAAGGGACTGTCCCCTCCTCAACGCCTCGCTCTTTACGCTAAAGTTTTTCATTTTTTAAAAAATATAGAGTCGTGAAAAAGTCAAACTTTAGCGTAAAGAGCGAGGCGTTGAGGAGGGGAAAGCCCCTTTCATATACGGAATAATTTCTGTTCGTTTTAAGTTTTAATGTCGCTCCTTACTTTCAGTTTAAAAAACTTTTGTTTTCTTTAATTCTTTTAACAATCTCTACAGTTTTGAACATAGTTATCAAACACCAAAATGTTTAATGAATTTACGCTTTAGTCCTTGTGAAAAGTAATGCATTGTCAAAGTAGTTTGTTCGAAGTAAAGCATTAAAACTAAGATTGATAAAATCAAATAAAATTTTTTAATTCATTATTTTTAATTTTGAATACCGAAAATCAATATATTTGACGTTTTTATACTTCATAACTGTAAAAAATTAAATCTTTTTTCAAAGAGTCAACTAGATAAACACACTCCCCCCTGTAAAAATAAATAAATGTGATTTATATTTATTATTCTCTATGCCCCCCCCCCTGCCGGCGCCCATGACTGAAGCCCTTTGCAACTAAACCACATTTAATTGAATCCCCGTGCAACTGAGCCCTCTTGTGACTCAATCCTCATGTAACTGAACCCCAATGCTCAGTTTTTCAGTATTCTACACAAACCGTTAAAGCAAGCTACACAAGCCATTCTACATTCAGTATTCTAAAAAAAACATTCTCGTCACAAACCATTAAAGGAGATTAATTTCTTTTGTTTTCAGATGAATCAGACTTTTCCTGAACGTCAAGTAATAAATATCTGTGTTGCAAGTCTTTGAACTTCTTTGAAATTTATGAACTTAGATGACGAAATTTCATCAGAAGTCTGACAATATTGCAGCTAAAGAGAACATAGGAAGGGGACTAGTTGTACGAGGTCCTTAATATGCCCTGAAACTTTTCGATGAATGTTAAAAAAGAAAGTTAAGATGCCCCTAAACATTTGCTGAACTATGGGATGGCTGCAAGAATGGCTTCACCTAAGGTGAGGCTGTTCCAGAATCTTAAGGGGAGTGTATAGCTAAATCAAAACACATTTTGTTCATGTAGCTTGTAAAAAAGGGTACCAGCAATATTTAAGTTTTTTACGTCGAAACTTATAGGATACGATATAAGGTGAAGCTATTCTAGAATCTTAAAGGGAGTGTCTAG
Organism: Artemia sp. Qi Xiang Cuo; assembly: GCF_049724085.1. NCBI lineage: Eukaryota > Metazoa > Arthropoda > Branchiopoda > Anostraca > Artemiidae > Artemia > Artemia sp. Qi Xiang Cuo. Next base: position 11,198 of record NW_028300502.1, read on the forward strand.
CTAAATCAAAACACATTATGTTCATGTAGCTTGTAAAAAAATGTACCAGCAATATTTAAGTTTATTACGTCGAAACTTATAGGATACGATATGTTCAACCCACCAAAAGGGAAAATGTGCATGCTACTACCACTACTGCTACTATTATGACAACTACTTCTTCTTCGACAACTACTAAAGTTAAGGGTATTAAGGTATGTAGGTATTATAAGGTATATATAAAGTATTATGGTAAGGGTATATAGGTTAAGTGTGCACATTTGGTAATGAAGATCCCAATAGATTGTTATGAAGTACATCTCATAGAAACAGATTTATTTTAATTAAGAACACTTTTTAGATACCACCAAAAAACATTATTCATAAAAATATTTTTAATTTTCAAGTTTTGGATATTATAGAATGAAATTGGTCCTTACTTATTGTTCATTATCACGAACTATTTGATGTAAGTGTTTTTCTTATATTCCTCTTACTTTTTTTCTAGGAGCAAATCTACCGTATCTCTTTGGAAAAGACGAAATGGTATCGTGCACTGGGGAGTGACGGGCAATTAAAAGCAAGGGATTGGACGTCAGTCATAAAAAACGTGCTCAAGGATAACGGTATCTTTTGCATTATATCTTTTAAAAGTGTTCATAAGCGTGAAAGGTATACAACTGCTCGTGGTAGGTGCAATGTAAAGGGATGCTCTGCTTCCTATGGCTAATAGGCTAATCAGAATCTTTGGGGCAACACTTATTTAATCTAACTCAGTGTCAAAACCAAATATTGATACTATATAATCTTAAAAAAGTACTAAAAACTGGGATAATGAACATTTCCCAGTGTATGTCCGTTTCCGTTTACTAGGTTGAAGCTGTCGTTGCGACCATGATAACTGCTGTTTTGTAAAAGAATTAAAGACTACGATTGAAATTTTTTTCTCGATAAAATAAAAGCAAAACAAAAACTTTGTCACTCGGAACCACTTTAATCTTCATGTTGGAGCGATACAAATTTGAGGCTTAAGCAGATGAAATCACAACGAAGGCAATCTAAAATACTAAACGGGAACGGAGCGATAACAATTATTTTTCAGGTGTTTTTAAAAAGCTAAATTTGTTAAGATTTTTTTTCATTGAAATTCGACAAAAATAATTTATCTGATATATTTTTTTTCTGAGACACTCTAAATTTTCCTGTTTTAATTGATTTGCCTTTTATTTTTACCTTTAAAAATTACCTTAAATCGCACTTTCTAGCGATAGGACGAATCATATGTCCGCCAGCTTCAGTGATGATAGTTAATCATCATCTGTGGCGTCCCAAATGGTGCACCACGGTTTGTTGAGCCACTCCCTATCCACTGATGACTTGAACGTATACACGCTGGTAGAGGTTACTGTTTTTTCACTAAGGGAGTTCCACAAACTGACAACTCTATTTGAGAAGAACTTGTTCCTTAGTATGGTGTTGGCTCGTTTCCGGAAAAGCTTTTGAGAATGATCACGAGTTCTATTTGAATTGTCCGGTTGGAAAAGGCCAGGAATGGTATCCTCAGCATTTAGAAGCTTGTATGCTGTTATCACATCGCCTGTATGCTGTTATCACATCGCCTCGCATTACTTATCAACTTTTGCTTTAAAACACCAATAATGGCAATTAAAAACAACAAAAACAATATATGCAAAATAGTAGCCTCGGGTTATATGCACAAAACGGGGGGGGGGGGTCTTTTTTTTATGCAGGTGAACGGAAAGCAGCACTTACAGGTGTATAAAAAGGAATGTACTGAAATTAAAAAATCATAAATCGCTATTAGTTTATACTTTTTAGGCACCTTTTAAAAGTTGGAGGAAAGATTTTTAAAAAGATTACGTAAAAATATAATTTTAAAATTATACTGGCAACAAATTTTTCCCCTCCTCCTTTAATTACCACTCTTGATGGCAAAACTAAGGCACACTGCCTGGAAAAGAGACTTTCCTATCAAAAGTTTCAAAAAATTTACGTTTTTAAGAATTTGGATGTTACGAAGTGTTTTGGTCTCATTGCAACCCCTGTAAATGGTTTCATAACAATCATGATGTTCTTTAAATAAACCAATAAAAATAAATCAACTTAAAGGAATCACAATGAGAAGTGCGCCCCAATATAGACCTACTTATGGGAGGTATTGCTGACGGAAAACTTAGCATGGAAATTTTTTTCACTTTTGTAAGATAGAGGAGCAGATAATAAGATATAGGCTGAATGTTGGATATTAGTGTGGTAAGTTTTTTTTAGCTATTTGAATTGTCTGTTAATATAATGTGTAATAAGTTTGAAAAAATTAGTAAAGTATTAGGGTTGAAGCCTCTAGCCATTCCTGTGGTAGGGGGCTCTGGTTTTCAAAAACACTTTATTAGAGTAGGCCATGTTCAAACTTCCCAGGTAAACAAATTTTGGTAGATTTTTACCAGATCATATTATTGAGTTACAAATAAAGTGAATATACCACTGGATGCCTTTTTTTATGCTCTTTAATACTATAATAATCATTTTTGTTGGAAATTAATTTTAGCCCCCACCCCTAGGGTAAAGGCACCGATGATTCAACAGTGCAATTTTGGAACCACTGTTGAAATTTTCCTTAGAAACAGGATAGCTCTGCTTAGCCATGACTTAGAGCGCCATCTCTTGGAGCCGTTGTTATATTTCAACTGTGTGAAACGTGGACACTATATCCGGTACACCCAGATAAGAAAAGAACATTCAATTCAGTCAGTTTCCTGTTGACATGAAAGGAGCTCCCAACAATTTTTCAGGTATGTAATGTTCAAACTGTCCTTACTTGGTTGTTTATTGCAAAAAAAAGTTGGGATAAGCGCCAATGTGTTGAGATACATCTGATCTTCTCTGAAATGTAGCCACATTAGCTTTTTTTTGATAAATTAAATGAATATGGCAATGGAAATCACATTGTCAAAACTAGGCTCCAAGTGTCGAAAATTCTTGTTCGATGTAGTGGAATACCAGGCGGTCTAAAAATGTTCCTTCAGCCACATTCAAGAGCAAATATTGGCTTCTATCAATGGATTTATTTCTTTGGCAAATATCTCATAGTAACCTTGTCAAAATTTTGGACAGACAGCAACAGGCCCTGTTGAAATATAGGTGACTTTGTCAAAACTTCACTGAACATGTAAAACAGATCAAACCAAAAGTCTTTAAATTAAGACTTCTAGAGTAGAAAAACTGGTGTTTTAGAAAAACTGTCAAATCATTGGTTCAACACCCAAAACAGGTGTCGAATTGGGTTCTGACTTGCGTCAAAAACAGGTAACTTTTTTGTTGTGTTGAATTTGTAGGTGAAAATGCTCTAATTTTGGAAAATTGGAGTTTTGTACCCTTTCCAGACAAAACTTCAAACTTCTCATCAAACAGTTAGATTCCTAGATGTTTTTCCTACATACTGAAACCCTTTACAAACCAAAAGTCTTTAAATTAAGACTTCTAGGGTAGAAAAACTGTTTTTTTACAAAAACTGTTGAATCATCGGTATGTTTACCCTATAGGCCTATATACCAATTCAGGGTATATATTTGCACATTAGGGGGGTGGGGGTAAATTAAATTTCTGATGTAAATGAGAGCTAAGTTTAAAATGTCCCCCATCCACCCTAATGTGCGAATATATAACCTTAATTGGTATATCTAAGGGTGGGGTAAGAAATTAATTACTAACAAAAATGATTATTATATTTGTAAAGAGCATAATTAAAGTCATTGAGTAGTATATTCACTTTATTCGTAACTCAATAATATGATTTGGTAAAAATCTACCCACTGTTTATTCTTGAATTCAATTAGAGACACAACTGTAAAATTATTAATTTCTAAATGTTTTTTTGTTCTACCATGTATTCTTTTGAAGAGATCCAGTGGTAACTTTATTTTCAATTGCCTTGGCTTTGTTAGTGAAATTATTGTAAAATAAGGAAATTAGTAATACTTTGTTTCTATCATTTGGTATATTTGGAGACATTTTAATTACTGAGGTACAAATTAGGTAAACAAACGTCATAATTTTTTTGGGACATCCACCATATGGCTAATATGGGAATAAAGTTCATTTGTGATGCAAATGAATATTATATTTAGCTTAAGGATGCAAGTCTAGGTATATATTTGCACATTAGGGGGTGGGGGTATATATTCTGGGAATATATAGGTCCTAAGAAATTTATGAATTTCTTAGAAAAACTGGAAAACAAGGAAAGAAGTGAAGATAAAGGCTATCCCCCTTCAAAATGTGTTAACTACAATTATTCTGCATATTATGGAGTAAGAATTGTTTTCTTAATATGTTTCCTTATTTCCAGCTGGACTCCTAGGCTTAAAATACTGGTTGGCCAGTTAGCTAGTTTAAAGATTTGTATATATATACACTGTCAAATTAGCCATCTGGTGGTATCCCATTTTGTTTGTTCTTTTAAATATATTAGTTGTTTTTCTTAGAAATTCAATTTTGAGCCCTGTCTGGTCCTTAAAGATGAGATATTTTTCTCTATAGACATTATATTTGGCTATAAATAAAATTGTTACTTTGTAACATGCAAAATAGGGTAAAAGACCTCTTTCTGGGAACGAACACTTTTCTTTGAAAAACTCAAATAAAGTTCTGAAATTTGGAAAGCCTTCTTTTCCACAGGAGGGGGGGGGGTGTTTACTGGGGGAGTAAAGTAGTTGGACAGTTTGAAGTCAGAAAATGATTTGGTAATGGTGCATTATGCTGGCACTGCAAAGAAGACAAGTTTGGTTAATGGTGATGAAATAAAATAGGATGAATATGTAACAGCTTAGAAACAAATTTGGGATATATATTTGCACATTAGGGGGTAGGGGGTAAAGCATAACATATATTAAAAATTTAACCTGACCTAGGTCGCTTTTCCCCCCTAAACTCCCCCAAAAAATTTTTTGTTTGAATATTGCAACTAATTCAGAAACCACAGCTTTGCAACTGTTTATCTATAGTGGTATCTTGCAAACAGCCTGTTTGACTGGTTTTGTGACTGGTTTTCTTGATACAGTATGTAGTGGTAAGCCTGCATAATGTATCAGTATAAATAATTCTTTCTATGTGAATATAAAGTAAAAAACTAAAGAGTAATAGTAATTTATCTTTAAATTTTTTTAACTAAAAATAGAATTCAATTAGAAAGTAATTGTAATTTTTAATTTAATTTTATTTTCAGAGTTTTAATTGTTTTTTTTTCAATGACCAGTTTTCCAAGTATTAAGCATACTACTATTTTTCGGTTAATGTTGTGTTTCATTTATGTGTTTTATGATGATTGCTGATAAATGTTTTTGTTTTTTGTTCATTTCATTTTTTTTTTTTTAATTTTTTATGGTATGTATATCTGTATTTAAAATAAACTTTTCTATCTATCTAATTATTACAATATAATGCAAAACAAAAAGGGCACAGGCCCTCTACAAAAATCTTTTAAATTGAAAAAAATTGCATTCACTTTCACTGTAGTGTTTGCCCAGCTTCCACTTGAACAAGTTTAATAAGTTGGTGTTGATTACTTCACAAGGGAGCTTGTTCCAGTGTTGCGTTACTCAGTTCTTGAATGCCCATTGGCCAATATTTTTTCGGAATCTTGCCTGTTGAAGCTTTATTTTGTGACCACAAAGGTTTGTGTGGCTAAAGTTTAGAATATTGGTAGCCTTAATGTTTTTGTAGACGATTTAGCAAAGTTTGCATACCTTAATGAGGTTTCATTGGTACAGTCAATAAACTAGTGAAGGAACCTTGGGCTTGTAGAACCTATCTTTTTAAGGTAAGTTTCTCAGAGTCAGGAAGAACCTTGTTATTTGTCTTTGAACTTCTTCAAGAGCATAAATGTTTTTTGTTTTAAATGGGTATGTGGTGCAATGACTATATTCAAGGATTGGCTGTACAAGAGCTTTGTAGAGAAGGCAAAGAGTCTTATCATTTCCAAAAGAGAAGTTGAACCTTAAAACTCCTGCAACACAATGTGCTTTCCTAATTATGATGTTATTGTGGATCTTGAAGTCAAGGTTTCTGTCAATGACTGCTTCCCGGTCAGTTTCTCTTGGCATCATATGCTTTGTAAATCTTTTAGTATATATTCCTAGTGGATGTTAAGCTTTACTATTATTAACTTATGGCTTTTGTCACTATTGATGTCAATAAGCCAGATGGAGATCCCGCTATAGAGCTTGTCAAAGTCATCTTGTAGAGATTGTGCATTGGCAGCTGTTTTGATTACTTTGTACAGCTTGGTGTCATCCGCATACAGTAGAATCTTAGTTGAATTCTTCTACTAGATCATTAAGCTACATGTTAAATAAGAGAGGGCCAAGGACCACCACTGATTACCTTGACTTTGTCTACTGATACTGTTTGAGACCTTCCAATAAGAAACTGTTTGATCCAATCAACTTTGGTCCTTAGACTAAGGTTGCAGAGTTTGTATAAGAGGTGAGAATGATATACTTTTTCAAAGGCTTTTTTAAGGTCTATGTAAATTACATCAACTTGATCATCCTCATATGCTTGTATTGTCCAGTTTTCCACTGCCAGAACAAGCTGTAACTCCTTGGATCTTCTCTTCAATAACATAAAGTATTTGCCAGTGATTATCTTTTTTTTTGTGCTTGAGATGATGAATATGTTCATACAGGTTAGGCGAATTGGACTGTAATTCAGAGGATCTATGCAGTTTTTCTTTTTGTGCAATGGTATCACTGTTGCCTTTTTCCAGATACTAGGGAGTTCATTTTTCTGTAAGGATTTTTGAAAAATCATTGATAGGGATTCTGCAATTAGATCTGTGGTTTCTATTAATACTCTGGGGCAAAGTCTGTCTGGACCTGGCAATTTGCTTATCCTTAGCTCTTTGGGTTTCTTCAGTGCGACCCGTGGGTCTATCTTGACCCTGAGTGTTTGGTCAGAGTCTTTAATTTGCATGGTTGTTAGTGATGACAGAACTGGCTCCTGAGTGAAGATGGTAGTGAAATATATGTTGAGTCAATATGTTTTTTCTGTACGTATTTCAGTAAGGGGTTCAGTTGTAGGCTCTTATAGGCTTGGAATATCTTTGCAATACATTTAGAATTTATGTGGTCCAAAAAAATTCTGGGGTTGGTCTTCACAGGCTCTGCAAGGTTTTGCTCTTTCATGCATTGGCCAAGATCTGGAAGCCTACAATACAATGATTAGACTTTCCCACAGGTTCTAGTTGGTTGATATCCTCTATCAGTTCTGAATGGTTTGTCAGTAGCAGATTGAATGTCAGTAGCTTTGGGTGGGCTCTAAGATCAATTGGTTCAGATGAGAGTTAATCACCACTTCTTAGAATTTAGCTTTGTGTGATGCTGGATTGTTTCAATGCACTTGTTGTCTAGACCAGTTGATTTTTGGTGATTTTGGTTGTTGATTTTGGTTGAAATTGCCCATGATGACTACATTTGATAAGTTTTTGCTGCAAATTTCAGTAATTTCTGCAAGCAAGTGCAAGTCATTTTCAAGACTGCTATTGGATTCCAAGTTTGATATTTATTCCATCAGCTGCTGTTATTTTTGGTCAGATACTTTCTTGGGATAGTTTATTTCCTCTGGGACTTAATGGGGTAGCTTGGACGTCCTCTTCCAGTTTGCTATTCAATGTTTCTCTCTAGGACCTTGTAATTTGAAATCTGTAGCTCTGAGAGTTTAGACAGGTATCTGCCATTTTTTGGTTTCTCTTAAGTTATTTCAACTACATGGGGATCTTCAGCACTTGCAATCTATCTCACTTTGTCAATCTTGTTTAGCAGAGATTCAGAATTAAAATAAAGACATTTAATTCCTGTTAAGGAATTCTCTCTGCTGATTTCTCTGCTCCAAGGTCATGTTTTGAGCCATCCACTATCAATTTAATGGTCCTACATCTGTGATAAAAAAAATGCTAATCTGGACATCGTTGACTCCTTTACATTCATGATGCATATATGATGATACTCTTGTAGAGCATAAGACTCTTGTTTTAGCAAGTCTGTGAGACGTTTGTTTTTGATGAGAGGTCTGCAATATGATTATAATAAAAATTGAACGGTCACAGTATGTTTGCAGTTGCTCCTGTGTCTTTGGTTTGGGCATATCATTAATGGCTTAGATTTTCTCAGGGTATGGCTTGATGCCATCTTTGGTGATCATATGGCCAAAATAGCAAACCTTTTCCAGACCAAAATGACACTTCCTTTTGTTGAATTTTATGCCAGACCTCCTGGCTTGCTTCAGAACTTCAAGCCATGTTTTTTTCTAATACTTCTTTATATGAGGAGCTCATCGACTAGAAGACACAACCATGGAGGACCCTTAACTGTATGTTTTATTCTTTGCTGGAACTCGTCTTTTGCTGATATTAATCGGATATGATACCTTTTCAATGCATATGTGTCATAGAATGTCTCCAATGCTGTTAGTTATGAAGCCTTCTCGAACAGTTGAAGTATCCAGTAGCCTGAACGTGTATCTAGCTTAGTGAAGTAAGCAGCTCCATCCAGGTTACTAGTAGCATCATCAAAGGTTGGGATTGGATATTATAGTTGATTAATTACTTTGTTTAGGTCAACTGGGCTGATTCACAGCCATACACTTCTATCTTTTTCTTTTTGACCATGACCATAGCATTAACCCACTCAGTTGGTTGGCTGACTTTCTCAATTATTTCTAGCTTTTCATGGCAGGCAAGCTTGTCCTTGAGCTTGCCTTTCATTGATACTGGCACCTTTCTTTCAGGGTGTGCTACAGGGGTGACATCCTCTTTCAAATGAATTTTACAGTCACTTGGAAGCTTTCTAATCTCTTCAAAAACGTAATTATATCCTTGTTGTGTGCTTTTTGGATGATCTTGCTCCTTCTGCTTCTCAGCATTGTTGATAAGTTTCATCAAATTTAAGTCTTTGCATTCTTTCAGTCCAATAATGGGAGTGGTTCTGGATGCCACTATATGGAATGTCTGGAATTGAATTTGTCCTTGTTGGTAGCAGCACTGCAAATCATAGGTTCCAAGTGAAGGTATCTGGGAACCACAGTAACTTGTGAGTCTATGTCTGGTTGTCTGTAATACTGCCTTAGGGGATTGCATTTCAAGGTAATGCTTTGGGATTAAGTTTGCTGGGGCACCAGTATCAACATTAAAGTCCACCTTTATCTGTCCATTAATGGTTATGGTCCTGGTTGATTGCTTAGAGATGTTGGCTTAGTCTGATTCTTCATTTGAATTAGATCTTGATAGGCATTCTCTACCTGCTTTATACACACTCTGCTGATGTTCAATAGCATTCACTGTTCTGCTTTTGCATGTCCTGGCAAAATTGTTGACTTTTTTAAATTTTGCACAAAACCCTTCAGCAGACATGTTTACTAAATTGACCACAACAAAAATAGCCCTTTCGATTTTTAGTTACTACCTTTTTTCCAGTTTCTTGATATAAGGCTAGTTTGATGCTTTACTTCTTATCTCTATTCAAATTTTTTTAGTTGCGCGTGGGTTAATTCATATGTTAGGCAGATTGTTACTGCCCTTTCAAGTGTTAGTTGACCAACTTCTGCTAACAATCGTTCACAGACTTTAGTATTATTTTCACCACTGATAATCTTGTCCGAAATCATTTCACCCTCCTCAGTGTATCCACAAGCTTTGACAAGGATCTTAAGTTTGTTAATGAATCAGTCCACACTTTCTATTTTCAGTTGTTCTCTTTTCTGGAATACAGAATGTGAGAAAACTCGGCTGTGTTTTGTTGCAGCATAGTGTTTGAACTTTCTAATATAAGTAGCTATTTTATTTAGTTCAGCAACTAGAACATGAAATGTTTTGGGTATTTCATATCCTCTTTCTACTACCCATATAAGGAGATGAGTACATGGCAGCTTTTCAGTCTTCCGTGCTGAAGAACATTAGAACACGTGTAGCATTATCTTTGAATTTTGTTTACTCACTTTCCAAATTCTGTGCATCCCAATTGGTTGAACGCTGTTGGACATCCATTTTTAGATTTTTACTTCTGACACCATGTAAAAGTTGATTTCAATCTTTGATTGTAACCCAAGCACATGTATAATTAAGCACATAATAGGTAAGCAAAGTAAAGCACATGAGTTAGTATTTACATTTGAAAGGGGGAAAGCGCATGTGAGCTAGCTGGGCAATATTACAGTGCTAGAAGTTTTTTATTTTGTTTATACTAACACCAGTTCCCACCCTTATAAGAAAAGCTATTCTTTGATTCAGGCCAAGGAAAATTAAATGAATACTTTTGTAGTTTGGGTAGCATGTTTGTCAATTAGGCCAAGTGACAGGATTTGGGTAAAGTTTATTAATGCATTTGAAAGAAGTATATCAGTTTGCTTTGCATTTATAATACACAACTTTGAACAATAAGAAACATGTACAGTTATATCAACTCTAAATACACTTAGAATCCCCTTGTTCTTCCTAATATGTTGTACTTAGTATCCTAAACGGCTCTTGATGTATATTCTTTTGTCAACCCGTATGCTCTTAGTATGTTTTTATTTACTTTAATTCTCCCCTCTGCCTTTTTGCAAAGCTCTATCTTAATTCGTACGTTTTGATTTATTTCCTTGACTCAATAAAATTTTTATTCCTCCTTTATCCCATAATACCTAACCTTAGTATCCTTGCTCCTTTTGTATATTAAATAAAAAAAAACAAGTTTATTTTAACTGAAAGTAAGGAGCAATATTAAGATTTGAAAACAAACAGAAATTATTCCATATAAGAAAGGAGCTGTCCCCGCCTTAAAACCTCGCGCTTTACGCTAAACTTAAGTGTTTTTTTATAAAATAGAGGGGTGAGACAGAGTTGAACTACCGTATACAGAGCAAGACAGGGCGGAGGGGACAGCCCCTTTCATATTGTGAATAAGGCCTTTTGGTTTTAAGTTTTGCTGTTGCTCAAAAATTTCAGTTAAAAAAAACTTGTTTTTATATTTAATTTCTGACCATTTTTAAATTAGTAGATTGCTTTCTTGGAAGTTGTTGAATTTGATTTATTAAATTTTTTATTAG
>NW_028300502.1:22776-99232 GCF_049724085.1 Artemia sp. Qi Xiang Cuo
AGAGAGAGAGAGAGAGAGAGAGAGAGAGAGAGAGAGAGAGAGAGAGAGAGAGAGAGAGAGAGAGAGAGAGAGAGAGAGAGAGAAAGAGAGAGAGAGAGAGAGAGAGAGAGATAGAGAGAGATAGAGAGAGAGAGAGAGAGAGAGAGACAGAGGGAGAGAGAGAGAGAGAGAGAGAGGGTGAGAGAGAGAGAGAGAGAGAGAGAGAGAAAGAGAGAGGGGAGAGAGAGGGGAGAGAGAGAGGGAGAGAGAGAAAGAGAGATAGAGAGAGAAAGAGAGAGAGGGGAGAGAGAGAGAGAGAGAGAGAAAGAGAGAGGGGAGAGAGAGAGGGAGAGAGAGAGAGAGAGATTTTGGCCAGTCGGAAGAAAGTTCTTGCCTTTATTAATGCTTTGAAGGATCTTCTGGAGAGTCTTTGTTGCCGCAATGCCATCAGACTGATCAGGATTATTTTCTCTCTCCTTTTGAAAAATTGACACTACACCTAAAAAGAAATAAAAAGAAATATGAGAAAACAGGGATTAGAATACAATTAATCAATCAAAACACAGGTCAAGTATATAGCCGAGGGGCCAACAATAATAGCCAAGGGTGAGAGGAAGGGCATCAAAAACCTACATTCCTAAATACTTTATTGGAGATTTTATCAAACCAATGGCATTTGACAAAAATATAACATTGAAGGGATTCAAGTAGCTAACGTTTAAACAGTTTGAACAGTAACGTTTAAACAAGGAGTCCGTAGGTATGGCGGACTTTTTCAGCGAAATTCTCAACTAGGCTAGAGCCAAACAACCCAATAAGGTTAAAAGCACTCGGAAGGCCAAGATAAATATTGGTACTAGAAGCGATACAAACTTGATTACCAAACCAAACAGAAGCGGTAGGGGACTGTTGAGAAAAGGGGTCAAACACAAGCATTTCACTTTTATTCTCATTAAACAAAAGACCAATCTTATGATATGCCATTACCAGTCGAAAAAAATTTCCCTCTCTAAGTTTTTAAGAAACTTCTGGTCTGTAAATTCCTCTTTTTCCCATTCCTTAGCCCTTTTCAATGACACTAAAAAAAAACTCAAATAAAAGTTCCAAATTTAGAAACTTATTTTACAAAGGGGGAAGGGTATTTTCCAAGGAGGGGGCATTTTCCGGGGGAATTTTCCGCGTTGGGATATTTTCCGGTGGGTTAAACACCCCCCCCCATTCACTATATTAATTTATGTTATTTTACTGTTTTCAGGGCCATATATTGCTCTAAAATACGCTTATTTATCTATCTATCTAATATGCAGAATAATTGTACCAAACACATTTTGCATGCAGACCCGCAATAATTTACCCCCTAATATCCAAACATATAGCCCAAATTTATTTCCAAAGTAACGAAGAAACTAACAAAACTGGTGTGTTCTCGAATTTTACACAGCGTAAACTTAAGTGAGTGGCGCAAGATACACAAGGACCAAAATTCTTTCCCCCTACGGAAATAACAAACATAAAATTCAAATAAAATTATCGTATTTGGAAAGCCTTATTTTCCAAAGGGGGGGAGTATTTTCCGCGGGGGTATTTTCCGTGGGGAGGGTATTTTCCGGGGGGTAATCTCCGGTGGGGTAAACGCCTAGAACCACTCATACTTACATCAGGCAACTCCAGCCAAAGGTCAAGCAGGGAGATAAAATTAAGTGATATACATCCAGATTATAATTCAAGTGGTATCTGTAGCAGGGTTGCCAACTGCCGACAAAAAGAGTGCAAATCAAGGCCGAAAAATAGCCTAGGGAATTTTGCTAAAGAAAAAAAGTACAAGCCAAAAGATTTGCGCGCAGCCCCTCTCACTGTTCTGACCGCTCTTACGTCACTTTTAAATAATTATAAGTTATTTTGTGATCATTAAACATATTCTTTTAAATTTTTCAAATGTGTTTAAAATAAAGTCAGGAGGGCTTCATATTGAAATCAACCTCTAAATAAGGATTTAGATAACAATTATTATTGTTTTTATAGCTAAAGGTAACGCTCTGCTAGAAGTTTGCATGTGTTAATTTTGATTGCTTGGATCTTTAACTGAACTATAGTTGTAGATGAATGGGAAGAGTTTCCTTTCAAGTTGTTGGTTTAAATTTAATATAGTAATTTTTGGGTTAATTATTTTCTCAATTCAAGGTGTCAACCCTGACGGATATGTTGCACTACCCTAAAAGCTTCAAAATTTTATGAAGTTTTCGTAACCACAGTAAATACTGTACAGTTTTCTGTCAAAATATTCCATTTTTACTTAGAATTCACAACATAAAAGACATTCAAATAGCTAGATTATTTGATTCTATTTATAGTTAATTGAATTCTATATCATTCTTTGAAAAAGTTTTACCCTCGCGCACTGTTAAAACTATGGTTTCTAGCAATGATAAAAAAGGGGAAACTACGCAGGCCTGTTAACAGGGACGAGGGTAATGGGGATGAGTTAGTTAAGGTAAATTTAAGTGGGGGTCATTTTGAAATTAGGTTCAAGTTATTTGCAAAAAAATTTTATTACATGAATTTTGATGATACACTTGAGGACAATCCCACCTAGAGCAAAGGATTTATGCATCTTTTATCATCCATACTCCTGTATCATTAAAGAATTGTTCCCATATATGGGCTGCCTGTTAAGGTGGGTAGGGTAGCAATGGGGTTATTGCTTAAGGCTAATTTCCACAGGATGTATCTTTTTTCGTGAAAACTAAAATATTGCTTTTTTCAAGGAATGTCACGAGTTGCCATCCCCAATGAAAGGGCGAGAGGTTGCGAGGCAATCCCTGTAAAGGTCACAAGACGAACGGTCATAAGATATGCTGGCCCCAGTCAAGCTGCCGGCCCATCGGCGCTGCATGCGCAACCCCGCGACGCTGCCTCCACTGAAGCTGCTGGTCCGTTTGCGCTGCCTGCGCAAAGCCATAGCGCCTCCCCTAGTCAATCTGCTGGCCGATCTGCACAGCCTGCGCAAGGCCGTGACGCTACCTCCCGTCAAGCTGCTGGCCTATTTGCGCAATGTGAAGATATAAGTAATATTCTTTGATATTTATTAGGACTATAAAAACTTAATTTTTTCTAGTTTTCTATTGGAGGGGGAGCTTCAGTATGAGAGGGAATAGGACGTTCATTGCACCTCACTTTTTTTTTCATGATTTTGAATTGTTTTTGTCAAACTTTTTCTCGAAACTATGAGAATATTGAGATATATAAATATATATATATATATATATATATATATATATATATATATATATATATATATATATATATATATATATATATATATATATATATATATATATATATATATATATATATATATATATATATATATATATATATATATATATATATATATATATATATATATATATATATATATATATATATATATATATATATATATATATATATATACATATATATATATATTTATTTATTCATGTATTAATCCACATAAAGGTAAGCTAAAAAGCTTGTCGTACAAATGCAATATATAATACAATGAAAGGCAATACAAAGGTCTAAACTGGAAAGGCACTTGTGCAAAACTAGCTCTCAACCAACATATTCTTAAACTATTCAACTGATCCGGCTTCAACAACTTCTGGCGGTAAATTATTCCAAGAGTCTGTGACCCTTTTAACAAATGAATTGTGTCCGATTTTCCTGTGGGTTCTTGGTGGGTAAATTTTATAAGGATGCAGTCGTGTCAAGTGGTAGTGGCTGAATTCGAAAAATTTTCCTAGCTCAATATCGTCAAGGCCTTTGATTATTCTGAGTGCATTTATGGGGTCGGTACGGCGACGTCAGAAATACAGTGACGGAAGTTGGAGCCTAGTTAGTCTTTGTGCGTAAGGAAGGTGTTTCAAATAAGGGATCATTTTTGTCGCCCGCCTCTGAATCTTTTCAACTTGGTGCTCGTCTGTTACATGCAGAGGAAACCAAACAGAAGTATTATATTCAACAACTGGCTAAAAAAATGATTTATAAAGTAACATAAAATTCTTAAGATTAAACTTCCTGAAATTCCATTTTAAAGTGAGGAGTTGGTAATTTGCATTTCTTACTACAGTTGAAACATGTCTATCAAATTTTAAATGTGTATCAAAGTGAAGATCGAGGTCACGTACAAATTCTTCTGACGGTATCTGTGAGCCAGATAGGGAGTATGCACGGCTGGGCTGATTTTTATTCCGGTAATGAAGCACTGCACATTTTGATGCATTTACAAACATCGAATTAGACTCGCACCATCGTGTTATTGAATCAAGATCTTCTTGAAGCATAGGCTCATCATCGGTAGTTAATATTGGTCGGTAAATTTTAGCATCATCAGCAAACAACTTCACTGACGAATGACGAACACAAGATGGTAAATCATTGATGAAAATACAGAAGAGTATAGGGCCCAAGCAACTACCCTGGGGTACCCCACTCAGGACATCAATTGATTGAGATGGCGCTTCACCGACAACTACCTGTTGAGACCTACCACGCAAATAATCAGCAATCCAATCAACAGTTCTTACACCAATATTATAGAGTCGACATTTTTCAACTAGTTGTGACATTGAAACTTTGTCAAAAGCTTTGGCGAAGTCTATGTAAATGCAATCAAATGGTATACCCAGATCAGCATGTTGCTGAAAATCAACAATAACTTCCAGAAGTTGAGTGTTGCAAGACCTTCTCTTACGAAAACCATGCTGGGCAGGATTCCAAAGATTATTTTCATCAAAATAACTTTGGATTCTTGCAACAATCAGCTTTTCCATAACCCCGCAAAATACAGATGTGAGGCAGATCGGACAGTAATTTTTAAAATCTGATGTTACACCGGCTTTGTGTAGGGGTTTAACCATCACTTTCTTCCAACCTGAGAGACAGGAACCTGTCGCCAAGGACTGATTGTGCAGAAACGAAAGAAGTTGTGCAACTACATCAGCAATCTGCATTATCATAGTGGTAAGAAATCCATCTATATCTGGGGACTTAGATGTATCAAGCTTTTTAAGTATTTGATGAACCTCTGCAACACTAAAGTCTATATCATTACATGATAAAGTCCCACTATGTATTCCCTGAACTAAATCTTGGTCATGATGTGTCTGATTAGGTGTAACAAAAACTGATGCAAAAGTTTCATTAAATATGCATGCTTTATAAAAATCGTCATCAATTTTTTCTTGTGTAACCGGATGCGTGAATGTGCAGTTACTCGGTGAAAAGTTCGGCTTGTTCCTATTTATATATTTCCAAAACTGCTTTGGGCAAGTTTTGCTCGACTGAATAATGTGTGATTCCACTACTTCCCTATTCGCTCTTAACAACTTTGTGGCCCTGTTCCTAGCATGTTTATACAATGACCACGTGTCATCATCCTGATTCATAGAACTTTGTTTTTGCGAAATCTTTTGTTCAATTTTTAGTTTAGTGTAAGATCTCCAAAGATGATTTTTTTCCTGGATTGACTTGAGTATATGTCTAGGTAGTTTTGGTCTCTTCCTTTGGCCAGAATATTTTTTAATCAAAGGAACAAATCTATCCCTACATTATATCAATGCCTGTTTAAAAAATTCAAATGCAACGTCAGGCAACACTTTTCCTTTCTGCAGCTCATTCGTGATATTCAAAGACACAAGGAATTCCCTCATTGACTGATAATCAGCCCTAGCATAATCATACCTACGAGAATCAGTATTTTCTCGCTGGACAAACGTATTCAGAGTAATTTGAATTACAGAATGGTCACTTTTTCCTAGTGGAGAAAACATTTCCAAGCCTAAAATATCATAAACATGTTTCGTAATTACTAAATCCAATATTGAGGGAATATATATATATATATATATATATATATATATATATATATATATATATATATATATATATATATATATATATATATATATATATATATATATAACTTATGCTGCAAAACTTTGGAGGTAAAGGCTATTGCCTTAGAGTCCTGGCGAAACTTGCTCTAAGAAAATTTTAGTTGTAGATTACATTATGAACTATAGATCAAAGATTCTAGCTATGACCAGAAATTAGCATGGATATAAAATAAAGGATCAAATAAAAAAAATTATTTATGCTAAAAATATAGATTTTTTATTTTAAGTCAAATTATTATTTCGAAAATTATTCATTTTATTTAATCGTAATTACTTATTACACGCTGTTTAATGTTTTAGGGTAAACACATTATTTATTTTGTAAATTAAACAGCAATATCTTCCAGTGGTGTGGCTAATCAGCAGCTGTCCCCAAGTAAAAGCTTTGAGTGAGCGCAAAATTTAGTTTAATATTTTGACTATTTCATTTACCTACTTATATTTTGGTAGTAATAGTGGGGGGAGAGCTAAAAACCGACATTGTCGTTGAGCCATGGAAACCCAAGCAACGCATCTGGCGTCTTCTGAGTTAAATGCTATTAAACACCCGTCAAAAGAAATAGCAGGAAGTCCTTTGTTTATTATATTTATACCTCAAACATGTCTGCCAAATAAGCGAGATATGCAACCCAGGAAGAGCTTTTAAAATTTTCTGTGAACAAGGCCGTACCCAGAGATGGGGTTAGGGGGGTTTGAACCCTCCCCGAAATGTTGGTCTGACTCGTAAAAACGTAATAAAAATGGACATAAACAAATTTTGTTGGCTTTTTTTTTTATTTTTTTTTGTGTAGACCCTCCCCCCTCCAAATTTTTTTTTTAGTAAAACACACTCTGAAAATAATCTGATACGTGGGGAATGCGTTGGCAGGGGCGGGAACGCAAGTGGATTATTTTTGTGGTCAAGCTCTGTGCCAAAGTATTTACTAATGAAGAACAACTCGAACAGGAAAAGGAACCCAAGGATACCGATAAAAGTCAAATACCCTAAATTAAAAAGGCCAAATAAACAGCTATATGTAATAGCATGAATCATCAAATTGAAAGTGCCTAATTATTGCATAATCATTAATATACCTGAAACTACTATAAATTGACGTAATTATTTTGAAAAGTTATTACAATTAAGTAATCATTTTTTTAGTAATCATTGATAGATTTTATATAGAAACACATTTGTAGATAAGATACATGAGTAACCGTCGGCCACTGGTTAAGTGAAACGCCGAAACGAGCGGCTACATGGTACGTTGCTTATATTAACCTAAAATCTAGTAGGATAAATACAAAAAAAAACAGCAATCATGATAAGATACCCAAGCCAGCAATAGTTAAGTAATTGTAGACTAGAAAATGTAACCTCATGGAAGCTCAAGAAAAGCCATAGTGCAGATAACATTAATGATTCATTAAAAGAATGGGGACTTATTGGAGCAGTGGAGACTCTCGACTGTCCAGCGTTACATTACCTTCTGAAATCTCGAAGGACAATCTTGGAACAAAGGATGATTTTAAGATTAACAGCAAGCTTAGTATATTATAACTTTAGTGCGCGTACAATGACGAGAACACCCGAACACACCAGATTAAGTTCCTATCTGGCATTCAGAATTTTAATACAAAGTGTCCCAACAACGAAATATAGCTTATTGTCTGATTATATTGCCGACAACATTTGATATGATCAGGATGATAAAAATATAACTACAATTTGGCCCAATAAATTTCCCTCCATACTAATAGACCGAGGACATATTCTAAAAGGTGAAAGCTCCCTTAAGGCCTTGTACGTCAATTGTGTAAATAACACGTATCTAAATCCAATAAACCCTTCAACAGGGTCCGCTATTTTTCAACTTACCCCAAGGGATTATAAAGACATAAAGAAAATAACCCTCAACTTTTTTCGAGAAGCCGAAAATTTCGGAATCAAAATATTCCCCGGCTTAGACGTAATCGTGCACGAGCAACTATGCTGTTGCCAATCGCACGTAAACTTAAGTTTTTCCGTAGTAAAAATAATAAATGACACATTGTCTTTATCTCAGTTGTGCCAGAAAGTCATTCGACAAAATATGCGAAGGAATCACATAACCGCCACACTGGAGGGCTTGCACCTCCCAAACCAATTATTAGCGTATTTAATGTTTTTAAATACACCTGAAAGCGGTAAAAATAATATAGTATTTGAAGTCAAGTTTCTCAGCTCAAATGTATGGTCATGGGAAAATTATCGACTTGCCAATATACTAACATCTCCAAGTTCACAGGCGGCACCTCCGGATGATGCACCCATATTGAAATTAAAAGCCAATATTAGTGGAAGAAACTGTATATATAAATAACCTCATTGAAATGAATAATAAAAGAACCCTCCAATATTATCTGAAGTGTTATGTCTACGTAAATCGATTATTATTATTTAAAAAGTGCATTATATGAATAAACTAGTAGTGTATTAATATTTATAAACTATGAATTAGAGTGAATGTCACGGGATCTAATACATTGTTAATATATTGACAAAAAAAAGGTCTCCACAAAGACTAGTTACTAATGTTCTAAACACTAAGTTAATAATGTTTTAAACACTAATTTAATAGTGCTCTAAATACTTTTGAACAAAATGTTGCAAAGATTAAATAGGTCCCAAACTTGGGCAATAGATAACTTTTTAATGTTTTAACTACATAGCACCAAATTTGCCCAAGTTCTTGACCTCTTCCCAAAGTGAAGTTATGACTTGAGAAACATCACTTAAGGTTTCATTGACATTTCTTATAACTTAGTCATTTCAACACAATTGAAAGTGGAATTTTCAAAAGCATTACCAAATAGTTTTCCGAAGTGCCACTTATTATTATACCTTTCAAACAAGGTTAGGAGCTCTTATATGCTTTTAAACCAATAGTTTCTGCAAAAAAAACTCACTGTGCTAGAGTAGATGTTGACAAATTCATTTCAAAACTATAAGCCATGAGAGGGCTGAAATATGAGTTTCTTCCCGTAATTTTGGTAGTTGTTATGTTCCCCAAAGTTGAGTAGGAGCAATTGAAATTCATTCGATTATTAAACTTAGCCTTATCGGTTGAAAAAATCAAAATCTGTAAAAGTATTTTATCCACAAAATAATTAGTGAATTTTAGTATTTAGTTAAATTTAGCGCAATTAAGACATTAAAACTTGTATTGTACTTCTTTTAGATCTTTGATGATATTTTAATCCTCTTTTGTTTATACATACTATTGATCCTAGATTTAATACTGTTTAGCAACATAATATAGATAATTAATTTCTTATGAAAATGTTTATACATTATTTTGCTAAAATATTTATACATTGAGCATTGGGCTAAATCCAGCGCTATAGAGAATTCATGTGAATTTTCAGTACCTTAACTAATCACTAATTTGTAATGATCGCTATTGGTTGCATGCATGTAAAGCGATTTTTTTCCATTTTTTTCTCTGATTTTCCTTACCTTTGTGTACTCCCTTTTATTTGTTTCCCCTGCATCTAACACTAGATGCAATCATGTATTTATAACTTTTGATTCTAGTTGATGGCTCAACAGTTTAATGGGTTTTACAGAACCCTCATTAAAGAGATAAGGACCATGATCTTTTTCCAGACTTACAGAATGAGCAAAGGGCAGTTGGAGTCAATTGTTATTGTAATCTTAAAAAGGATACAAAATAAGACCAGCTACTGCAAATGAAGCCCATTTAGCTCTGACATTTAGGTGAGGATCCATTGATTCTCCTGTTGTTGTTTGGAAAAATTATTTTGGCAATAAACTAAGACACAGTATTTATATATTTTAAAATGAACATAGAAACAAAGATGTAAGATGGATTAACCCAAAGGAGATGAAGACACACAGTTCCACATTTCTATGATTTTCTCCTTTGTATATATTATTATCTATATATTATCCTTGTTTCCTCCAATTTAGGTGTTAACAAATATTATTTTGGCATTAAGGTTTGTCAGGGAAACCACCATGAATACATCTGTCATGATTATACCTCAAAAACCAGCAGTAGCTTTAAGGCATATACATAGTACCTCTGATCCAATCCACTTTGTCTCATCCGTGTAGATTTGCATTCTTTAGAAAAAAAAACTATTTATAAAGACGATTTCATAACAAATTCATTGTTTATTAATAAAGCTGTAAGAGTTTTAATTTCAAAATATAGGGCAAG
Organism: Artemia sp. Qi Xiang Cuo; assembly: GCF_049724085.1. Classification (NCBI taxonomy): domain Eukaryota; kingdom Metazoa; phylum Arthropoda; class Branchiopoda; order Anostraca; family Artemiidae; genus Artemia; species Artemia sp. Qi Xiang Cuo. The sequence continues at coordinate 32,900 of NW_028300502.1, forward strand.
CTAGCTTTGTGTAGCTTAACTGTAAATTTTCGGTGGGGTTTCGAGACGACACTCCACAAATAATAAAAATTAGGAAAACTAATATACCAATGTTACTGTAATATTTAGTTCTTATTTTCCTATATTTTTGTGTTTGAACTACTATTTAATTTTGAAATACAAGCTCTCAATCTTATCAACAAACTCCAACTATTGAATTGAATAACTTTTACTGATTTTTAAAAAATACCCATTCTTTTTTGCTTTTGATTTACATAACATTTTATTTAAACAAAAGATTAAAAGCAGTAAGGGATATTGTATTGCTGCTCCAAAAAAAAGATGACATTTAGTTCAGCTCGCAGCAACCAAGTATAGGAACGTCAAGACTTTGAAGCCTGGAAATTAGGTTGATTTCACTGTAACAAGACGTGGGAAGTGAATATATTTTTATACTAACAGTGTTGACCTAGTTTACTTATTGGTAGTTTCTGAATTTTTCCACTGGATTTGATTATTTAGACAAATCAAGAGTATGGAAAAAATACATTAGTTTCTTCATACTTATTAGTCGGTAAAAAATGTTTTTTCGCCAAAGTTGCAACAATCTACTGCGAAGCTACCCATTGTATCATTTACCCTTTTAGCTAGAATATATAAACTAAATTTAAAATGATCAATTTACTCGTTTAGAGGTGAATTTTCTGCATTTATTTAATTATTGTTATTTTACTTTTAATGATCTAAGGAAGTACGAGCTCTATGGCTTGGCTATCACTGTGCTATAGGAAGAAACGGTCTACAGTACCTGGTGTCATAAAAAAAAACTTGTCAAACAATCTAGAAGAACTTGTAACCCACATAAAAAAGCCACAAACAAAAGTAGCTGTTTTTACAATGGTAATAAAATTTTCTAGTCTTTGGAATTTCCCTCCATGCACAGAAGCAATTGCTGGGAAACACTTTGGAATTTAGTTTCCAGCTAAATTTAGTTAGGATATTGTTTTTAGTTCCACCAGTTTCAGAACATTAGCTCAATGGCCACTTCAGTTGCTAAATATAGGTTTATTTACATTAATATAGTGGAAAGAGAAAGGAAAACTGAAAGCACTATTAATACTACTTCAAGTTTAGCTTTCGGAATGCTGCCTTTCTGCGTTGTAATGTAACAGACATGTCGTCTCTACTATATTCGTAGAATTTTCTTCCGTTAGCTTTTGTTGGAGACGGAGCTTTTCCCCATAAAAAAAACTAAGCGACAATACCCTAAGTATGGTCCTCTATGCCACAGAAGCAAATACTGATTATCGTGTAAAACCGACTAAGTCGGTCGTCAAAAATATATTCAGAATATTATCTGCATAGCTCAGCATCATCAAAAGCAGTGTCACTTGCAACCTAAAAATTATAAGCTTTATTCTAAAAACCACTAGCACTCTGTTTAATTTTGTTTTCGTATCTAATTCAACAAGAAACAACACAGCAATGCTTGTTGACCCTGAAGTATATGAACAAATAATTCCAGGCACTTGCCGCAACAACAATAGTCCAGAGTTAGCTAGTAACTTATGCAGCAATAATGAGTGATGCTATCCGCAAACGAAATGTGTTCAAGGAATATTTTACCGGTCCTGGATCAGTCCTCTGGCAAGATCTGTCGGTGGAAAAGGGTTTTTAACAGTGTTAGTTGCATATGGAGTTCTTTGGTATTTTCAAGTTTACAATGGAGGCTACTTCTTAAAAGACAAAGAAACTCCATCAGGCTTAAATTTATAGTGAATAAATAAATATGGTTTCATTCTGATCCAAAAAATTCGAGTCCAAGATTAATTACTAAAATAGCAATTTCTGTCATCATTATCATTTGAATTGAAAAACGGCCTCACGAACAGTTTTAGCGTAGTGAAAGATATCACGATTTTAGCCTCGACTGTACCAATAGTCAAAGTAAAAGTGTTGTCCTGGGGTCTCACAATTGATCGGTTATGCCCTTTTCTCTCAAAATCTTATAAAGTACCAAGCGTAAAAAAAAGACTTGAAGGATACGGTTTTAGTTTTGTCCATGAAGTGTGCAACCTGACAATTTATTAAGCGATTCTTTGCTCTAAATAGAGCCGTAGGGATTGCTCAAAGTCAATGATTTTGTATTTTTTTTGTAGGTGGGGCAGATATTGAAACATTTTCATTTCTCTTATCCGTCTATTGACATTTTTATAATATTTTTAAAGCATCCTTAGCTACCCTAGTACTCATAGAACTAGTTTTAGCAGCACTGGCTATCAGACTGTTGCCTAATGTGATTTGTGATTTTGAAAAAAGGTAGAAGAAATAACAAAAAGCATGGGCCGCCTTTTTGCCATAATTGTTTTGAAAGATTGACGCAAAGTTTGATATAACCAGGACCATCTTTTTGCTGTGTTTGTTTTGAGAGATTGGTGCTAAGTTTGAAATAGCCAGACATAAAAGATTAAAATGTTGACCTATTATTAATGTAAGTACACTTAAACAGACCATGCATGTGTCGTGGTGCAAGCTGCAACACGTGCAAAATTTGTTTTACTGTAAAACCAAAAATCGCTGTCTTGCAAAATTGGGTAATTTTAGAGCTTTCGGAACTGACTGCTGTGGCAACCTTGTACACAATAGTACTCCATGGTATTTAAAATAAGTTTAATGAAAAGAACCAAGGGATATTACCAATATAACTTCTTCTCCCCCCAGCTCCATCCCCGACTCGGCTACCACCCCCCCCCCCAGACAAGATGCTGTTTTTACCCATGATACAGCATATTGTGAGTTTTTTTAGATAATTGTGTGGAAATCTTGCCTTTCATTTTACACTAGAGTTTAAGGAGCCCATAAAAGATGTTTCCCTCTATGTTAAACATGGATTAAAATTTGTGTCAAGTTTACTACGTCTTAATCTACTAAAAAAACAGAAGTTACACTGTTTACATGCTTAAAAAAATTTCTGACTCAATTGATGAAACACAAGCAACTACATAAAAGAAGATCTTGTCTTATGACCCAATTTGTCTATAAAGTATAAATGTTTAGATATCTTACAACTGGAATTTCAATGGCTTCTTTGTCATTGTGCTATAGGATGGGACGATCTACCATTTCCAACATTATAACAGAAACGTGTCAAGTAATTTGGAAGAATTTGCAGCGACTATACAAAAAGCCACCAGAAAAAGAAGATTTTTATGCCATTGCAAGGAATTTTTATGAAATTTGGAACTTCCCTCATTTTGTTGGGGCAATTGATGGGAAGCACTGTCAAATCCAGTCCATTGCCAACTCTGAGTCTGACTTCTATAATTTTCACGAGTTTTATAGTATTGTTTTAATGGCTGTTGCAGATGCCCATTACAAGTTTATTTATATAGATGTAGGTGCAAAGGGCAAAGAAAACGATAGTACTATTTTCGCAAGATCTAGTTTTGGTACTGCTCTACGGAATGCCATCCTTCGGAGAACTCGGAGAACAATTTTATTTCATTTGAAAAAAAAACAATAAACACGCATCTGTGATCTTTCTTTCAGCAAAAATACACAAATTTGACATTTTTACAGAAGGGAAATTAAAAACGCTGCAGTAGGGGACTCTGATAAGTTTATTTGGTGTATCTATTGATATCAAAATGCAGTTTTTTAGGTTTTCTGTCACTTTTGAGCCCCATCGCTTCTTAATCTCAGTTCATTACTATGTACTGTTTTTTAATAATATTACTGAGTTCTTTATGTTTAACAAAAACCGTACATTTATAAATTATCCCTTATCATATAATATTTTTATTTTTTTTTGTTATTTTTTTTTTTATCTACTTTTTGTTTTTCATTTTCTGGCTTAGGACTATAATCGACTCTATTCGGCCTTCGCCTTTTGGAGTGTATCATTTATGTGGTTATTGTGGTATCCTGTTGTACTTGTACGAGCATGGATGATCTAAACTATATATCAAACCCAGTGGGAAGGGGTTTGGTCTAATTTTGTCATACTGGCCTATGTATAAATCAAGAACAGTGTAAAAGTAAGTGTTTACTGTCTGATAAGATATTGCTACTTCCATCATTTGAACATTAATTAGGAACCAATTATTTAGGAAAATAGTGTGGCCACGCGTCAGGCCACACTATAATTGATGCAAGTTTGATGGAATGGCGCTGAAAAAAAACTAAGAAGTTGTTGTAGTAGTAGTAGTAGTAAATGTACCAATAACAGCAGTACTAGCAGTAGTGTGGATATATTACCTTTTGTTCAGATGATCTTCCCCTTGAAGCATTCTCTCACATTTATAACTTAATTCAAAAATCAATTCTTGACATACGCCTTTTTGATAATATGCATGCACATAACGTCTTTTCATTTAGTTTGAATCATTGACATATTGTGAAGAAAATGTTCTGGTAATTTGTAATGGAAGATTTGGTAAAGACAGACGTAGAGGATCCTTTTCAGTTCCAGTACCCTAGGGGTGGAACCCAATGGCGGAACCAAATATAAAGTTACACAAACTAGTTTTGCCTGTGTTTTACGTCTTTGATGTTTTATATTTTGGACAGTTGTTTTTTTTATGAATTTAATTATTATTCTCTGTTAAAATTCAACATCATAGCTCTTCAGATTTTAATAGCTAAAATTATAGGATATTTAAATGTGAAGTGGTTATCTCTTGATTAAAAACAACACATCTAAAATTAGAAATACTATGTATAAAATTTTGTAGCCTATAGCCCTCTATCCAGGAGCTGTAGGGAGGGAGTCATGTTATCCCTGAAGGTCTATTTATTAGACCTTTTCAATTCCACGATGATTTAGGGGAGAAAAGGGCGTAGGAGGGGCGTTATCCGCCCTCTAATATTTTTGTAACTTATAAAACACAGTAGAACTTGAATGAGAAATAGAAGTTTGAATGAGCCATCTTCCGATATTCCTGGACCATTAGTTCGATACGATTACACCTGGGGTAAAAACAATAAACATGCACCTGTGATCTTTCTCTCAGCAAACATACACAAATTTGACATTTTTACAGAACGGAAATTGAAAACGCTGCAGCAGGGGACTCTGATACGTTTATTTGGTGTATCTATTGATATCAAAATGCAGTTTTTTAGATTTTCTGTCACTATTGAGCCACATCGCTTCTTACGCTCAGTTCATTACCATGGACTGTTTTGTAATAATATTACTGAGTTCTATTTGTTTAACAAAAACCGTACATTTATAAATTATCCCTTATCATATCATATGTATATGTTTATTAAGTATGTTTTTTTTTATCTATTTTTTGTGTTTTTTTATCTTGGTGGGGCCTATAATCGACTCTATTCGGCCCTCGCCTTTTGGAGTTTATCATTTATGTGGTTCGTGTGGTATCCTGTTGTACTTGTACCAGCATGGATGATCGAAACTATATTTAAAACCCAATGGGAAGGGTTTTGGTCTAATTTCGTCATACCGTAAAGACAGACGTAGAGGATCCTTTTGAGTTCCAGTACCCCAAAACAATATTTTGCACAGTTGTTTTTTTTATTAATTTAATCCACATTTTATTAATATAAGGAAAAAATCTTGCCAAGTTTTTGCCTGCAAATTATAGCCAACAAAAGATCAAAAATTTATTACAAAAAGAAGAGGTTTATTTGCGAAAACATATACAAAACTTGTGATATAGAAATTGATTCCTGGAAATGGAAGGTACTAAAATACCTGAGGGTGGTTCTTGAAGATATGCATCCCTTGAAATGGCAGGATGTTTTGATCTTCATGATTCGCATCCAAATCTTGATAGTCCTGGTTTGTGGCCTTCACATGCTCATATATCACATTATTGCATTCTTCAGAAGGACAAAGAACAATGAAAAGGACAAGGACAATGAACATGTTAAAGTTACGCCCAAGCACGTTGAAATCTCACGTTGAAAACTCATGTTGTCATTTTATTATAAGGTATGCAAGGTACAGTGGCCGATTGAGGGATAAGTTCAAATTTATTATGGGGACACTGATTCACTCCTGTTAATAGTCAAAACTGAAAACCTATTGAATGATTTCGAAAATGGCGAATAAAATAGCTCACGAATGGACTACACTAATTGGGATGAATCCCTCTACCCAGAGCTAGTGAAACGCCAGGCCCTTATTCAATTGTTAATGTTAAAATCTGAAACGGGTAGTAATCTGATATCCAGTGGTGTGTTTCCTGGGCCGAAGGTATACTGTGTGAAAACGCACAACAGTGATATTATTATTTTAAGTTTGTATATTCTAATAAATTTTGTATTTTTTTATAAATAAATTAAAAAAAAGTGTATTTATTAAAGTGTTTTTTTCTAGTGCTTATATAAAATAAATGTTGTATTTTTATTATAAATAAATTTTTAAAAAAAGTGTATTACATGTTCAATGTAGTATTTATAAAGTGCTATTACTTTTATACATATTATAAAAAAAAATATGATTCTTCATTCTTCTTCTTCTCATCATTCTGGAATGGACTACTTGGGAAACTATTTAGTCATTAGACAATTATAGTCTACGGTTAGTTGTAGGTTAACTGTTGAAGAGAACATGCATCAATTTAAAACACCGTTCAGATTGTTTCTGTGTGGACTATCAATGTCAGGCAAACCAACACTTAAACAAAATAATAAAAAATTGCGATGAAATGTTTGAGGAAAAGCCGAAAAAAATCTTCTATTATTACAGTATTTGGCAGGAATCATATAATAAAATAAAAGCAATCGGCATATCGAGATTGGTGCAGATACAATTCAAAGAGGGATTTGATGTTTTCAACATTATTGAACCAAACTCTTGGCTGATTATTGACGATCTGGCTGAATCTCGCAATCTACTATTGTTACAGTATTTGGCAGGAGTCATACGATAAAATAAAAGCGATTGGCATAGCAGGATTGGTGCAGATACAATTCATACAGGGACTTGATGTTTTCAGCATTATTGAACCAAACTCTTGGCTTATTATTGACTGAATCTACTGAACAATGGTCCCAGGAAATGCTACATCTGCTCACTGTTCGCTCTCATCATTAACAGATTTCCATTACGATGGTTCTAAATAATATTTTTCACCAGAGCAAATATATGCTAACACTTGCATTGAACTGCACATACTATATCATCTACAGGGTTGGTAGTTATCCTAGTTCATTAACAACTTTCAATCAGAAAATTTACCCCAGGGCCCCTAAATTCCTGCCCTGAGCGTATAATCAGGCAACTAATAGACTCTATGGCTATATCCGATTGGATCTTTATCAAAATACACACGGGGATCTGCGTTCAGTCACAGATATTTTTGAAAATGAAATTACAGTATATCTCCCCATGAACAGTAAAAAAGGCTATTAGTTGCTATCATGACACTGAAGAAACTACATGAAAATATACATTTATTTTCAGTTCTAAGCACTTCAAAACCCTCACTTAGGAAAGCCATACTCAAACATGGTATTGACAATGATTTCATTAATCTAATATCCGAACATTGTTTAAATTTCACCGAGGGTAATGTTCAACTGCCAGAAGTAGTTAAGCAACAGGCAAAGCAACATCGTTCCATTGTACGTACATTGGCCTCTAAAAAGAAAGGAAAGAATTTTAAAAGGAAACATCTTCTTCAGGCAGGCGGTAACTTTGTTACACTTTTGTTGCCGATAATTGCAAGACTCGTAAACAGTTTCCTCTAGTGAGAATGGCAAAACCTTATAAATAGACTAAAACAGAACTCACTCCTGACCCTTCGAACACTTTGAGAATAAACTGAGTAAATTACTTGACAATCAAAATATGAAGGATGATAAAAAACTGCTTTTACTTCAAAATGTACTTCGTCGAGTCGACAAAAATCAGCCCTATTATTCGAGAGCCAGTGGTATTAATTACAAAAAAGAATCATCTCCTCAGGATTGTGCTGCTGCCGCTGCTGCTGCTGGAACAACATTAAAGAAGAAATAATTAGATTCAATTGTTTTGAAAATTGGAAATATAATGCCCCGCTCATATCGTGAACAAAGTAAAGGACTCCTAACATATCTCATGGCAAGTGGTCAAGATCATATTCAAGTTGATAACAATGGGAAGGAGATTATAATTCAGGGCAAGAGCTATAATCTACTTGATTTAATCTATGATATGGTTACAAATCGTAAAGGACTATTATCATTTTATGATCATCTATACAACTATCCAAATGAATTAAATTCCCTCAAAAGCCTCGCTAGGAATACGCAAAATTTAAAAAAAATTAAATGGAAATGAACCATCATCATCAACACCATTAAAACATAAACATGAAGAAGAAGAAGAAGAAGATTGGTAATCAATCCTGGAAAATACTAGAATCCCTAGTGGAAACTTGACAATGGTGTGGAGGAGGAGGAGCAGTACACCATTGATACCTAGACAAATCGAAAACGTATCAAGTCAATGTCGCCATCACCCTCATCGCCAACCACTGGTATACAAAAGGGTAGCGGACGTTACACTACGTGTTTACATTCAAAATGGTTGAAGTTCTGAAAGGTGTTTACGAAAATATTGGTGAAGCGGGGAGTTTAAGTTCCCCCACCACTCCTTCCAAATTTACTGGTGTTCACACTAAAAGTGTACAAGACTATCTAAAAAATGAATTAAGTTACACTCTGCATAAAAATCACAGACTTCGTGCTGATCATTATCGAAAAACTAAAGCCTTTTTCCCATTACATATAATGCAAGCAAATCTCCTAACTCTAGATGAGATTCAAAGACGTCACAATACGCCGTACAAGTACATTCTACTTGCAATCAGTGTTTATAGTCGTTATGCATATTCAATTCCATTGCGGTCAAAGAGAGGCGTTGAAGTTGCTCAGGCTATAGAAAGTATTCTCGAACGGGATTCGCACAAAAAAAGTCAAACGGATCGCGGTACTAAATTTGTTAATACACATAGTGCAACACTACTAGTAAAATATAGTACACTGCTGTATCCTCGTCATAGTCTTATAAAGGCTGCATTGGCTAAACGATTAATAGGAACTATTCAATTTTTAATTTCAAGATCTTGTATATTGAAAAAAACATCTGCTTTTATTTATGATTTAGATAAAAATCATGTTGATCTATAATCAACGACCTCATCGATCATTGTCCAACTCAACCCCCACGGAAGTTCATCATTCTGATCATGACACAATTGACACCTTTCTTAAACAATATTCCAATGAAACGATTGTCAATAAAAAAAAATTCAATGTTGGTGATACTGTTCGAATTATGAATTACAAAAAGTTAAAAATAATGGTGAAATCTATCAAATTGAAAAGATATTAAAGATTCGTACTCGCAGGGGTAAGAAACAGTTACTTGTTCGGTGGCTAGGATACAACTGATTTCGATTCTTGGATCAGTGTTGAAGATGTTGACAATGTCCAATAATTTCTATGTATCATTTATGTCCAATGTTTCCGATCCTCTCTACAACGACTTGAATAAGACAAGTGATTTTTGGACAAAACTCTCCCCCGCCATCAAATTCGATGACGGAAAGTATGAAGTGGCTCTTGTCGAGTGTATTCTCAAAAATACCTATGACATCCTGAGACAGGATCGTGTGTATGATATTAAAGTTATACCATTTGATTGGTCACTCTTTGTCGAGTATGAATGAGTTGAAGCACTTAAATCTAGCGAATATCCACATGTCAAATTGAAATATATTGAATATGATGATATGAGAGATTTGTATCGTACAATCAATAGAAAATCTCATATCGAAGGAACTGCACATTCCATATTAATTATTCAATGGAACACGATAGGATTTACATTACCTCACCTGTTGACACTGAAATAATTATTCTCAATGATAAGCTGAGAGACGTTCTTGGCTTTAAACAGAATATGATCAATGGGAAAAATGCTGGCACCGTTTACGGGATGGATCAAGTTATTTTTGTTTATTATCCACCTGGTTTCGCCTCGGACTCTTGCATATTTCTCTATGCAACCTTTGTGGAAACGTCGAGAGTTAGTAATTCAAATGTCCCCCTCCTACGTGTTCTTGAACGAAAAACAACTCACGAACTTGTTCGTCACTATAATATAAAGCATCTTCAGTATGTTCCTGTAACCACTTCGTATTTGGAACTCTGTCAGTTAACACTAAGAAGTGAATTGGGTGATCCTCTAGCAACAACAAAAGACTTAGCAGTGATTACATGTCATTTTTGACCCATTGTCGGCGACACCAGTACCACCTAAAATGAACAATAGAAGAATTACATTTGTCTGTCCCGATATCGATTGCTATGTTGGTGCTCTGAGTCCACGTCAAATAGGCAATGGATTGGACTACTACGAGGGGCGTACTACAATATCTGGCTATGGTCTTGGTAGCTGGTTTGCTAGGCTATTTCGTTCTGCATTACCCCTTGCCAGAAAATATCTTGTACCTGCTGCATCAAATTTTGCTGCCTCAACACTACTGGACTGGGGGTCGGGCAGGAATTTCAAGGAGAGTGTTAAGGAAAATATTAGATCTTCAGCAAGAGCCGTTGGTGAGCAATTAAAATCTCAGCAAAATGTGAAGGAATTAAAAAGGATGCGTGAGCGTCATTCACTCATCAGTCTCTACCCAGGCGGGAAGCGAAGGACATCAACATGTGTACCATGAGTAAAATGTGATGTATTTAAATTACCAAAATAAAGTTACTTCTTTCTAAAGATAATTCCGATTTCCTATAATTAAATTAAACCTAGTTTCAAAAATGAAGTCCTTAATCAGCAAAGAGAAAAAGTGCAGTCACCCCCAGACCAAGAACGGCACTATCCAGGGTTTAGATTTCGCTAAAGAGTGAGTAATAAAAAATATGCTACGTACAATATTTCTAAGGAAGTTTAAACAATAGGAACCGTGTGAACGTCTAAATCATCAAAAATAGTTAAGAAAGATTATTGGACGACGTATTCACATCCGTGGTCCACTCGCGCAATGGTGAGCCAGTTCTCACGGCGCAGGACTGAAGAGCTATGTTTGATAGTGGGGTAGAAGTGCTTTTGGAGATTATTGGTAAATCTTAGTCAAAACCACTCAGACAAAATTCTTATATTCTTCAATCGTTGTCACCGTTATTGTCATTTGAAGTGACCCATTGCTGTGCACCTAAGTATGTAAGTCAATAAATCTATTGCCTTTTTTATTTGTGTTTATTTCATTTTCTATGTCTGCATCTAGTCTAATAATAGGTAATTAGTTCGCATGTCTCCAAGGTAAACACTCCCAGGGAATCGGATCTCCAGATAGCTCCAGAAAAAGAGGTCACGTTTACATGGCTGTACATTTTATTTTCACCCAATAATTGAGCGTTGCGCAGGCCTTGTTGGCACAATCTCCAGTGCTATAAACGGCGCTATCGGAGAAATTACAAGGTGTAAGTTCACGACTTCCGGGCATAATATTGCCTTTGACGCGGTCAGTATTTAGTGCCAGATTTAGTATAGCCAGCCTATTTTTCTTACGTAAAAATATGGAAAGCTACCATTTTTTAAGCTTGAAACTACGCTTCTAACCGCTCTTAGCCTATTTGTATCTGTTTCTCAGAGGTAAGATCTGAACGGGCTCCTGAAACAAGGTTTTAAGAAAGCGGAATTTCTAGATTAATAACCTTCACCTTCACAGAACTCGTTATTGATTAGTTTCCACGACATAATCTAAAGATACTAAAATTATCATTGATATACAACTTGAATAACATGCATAATTGAAAAAAAGCAATAACCGGTTTAAATATAAGAAGTAATAATAGGGAAATAAACCTATGCCATTCATATCTGATTTATTGAGAAAGCCAGGTTTTATTTTTGACTAGTAAGAATACATTTGATTTAGATACTAATTTTTCTATCGCTACAAATGGCACGGTCGGTAAGACCGCGCCTTTTGCAACTCTTCTATTTGCAACTCGGTTTCCCACTGCTTGATTCTAGCTATTTAGAATTTGGCATGGGAGCTCCTTGGGTCAAGATGCAGCTGAAGTCATAATGTCTTTGCCTTATGATCTCAAGGCAGATTTATGGAGTCTTGGAGCCGTAGTTTATGAATGTTTAACTGGTAAAGTCCCATTTCAAGTCCCAGTTAAAAAAAATCGTCGTAATTTGTAATTCATGGAAGTACTCAATGCACTGAAGGAGTTGTATGAAAGTAACGCCAATTTAGCACCAAAGTACTTTGGCGGAACAGCCAAGGCTACAAATTCATATGAGGTATCCCACATTGTCAGCGGAAAGTGGAGACACACTTACTTTTACAAGCCGGTTGGTGATCCCAGACCCAACTGTGTACCAAAAAGGGCATATGATGGGAATGACATGGTACAATCCAAGAGGAAACCATATAAGGCAACAAAAAGGTTGCGGACAAAAAGAAATCGACCGTTCAGGAATGTATCCGTTCATCAGGAAGAAACAAAATTAAACCTCGTCTTTCACCCTTTTCAAGAGGGTCTTCAAGGCAGATACAAGTGCAGAGCAACTTTAAAACTCTATGAGTACGAAACCTGCTGCAAAGAAAAATGTAGATGCGAGTACAAGTACAAACGAGTACAAGACAGAATACTCCTTGGTCATCGTGGAGAAAGACATTGCTATTTCTGATAAATATGAAATAATTTTCTCCATTAGGTGATGTCTTCGCTTCACGGATGAGTTTAGTGTTTAAGTTTTTTTAGTTTTTATAATTATATAGGTCAATATATATATATAAAAAAAAAATGGGTATAATTAATGATAAATTAATTCTAGAAACAAACAATAAGATGAGGCCTAAGAATATCATCCTAATCCTTGTTGTTCACGCAGTGGCCCAAGATATTGTAAAACATGGAGTAATATTCAAGCATGAAAATTCATTGCTAGTTAGCCATAACGCATGGAAAATCTTTATAAAATAGGACCCCAAACCTTTCGAGACCTTGTTCCGACAAGTAACAAGACTAGAAAAAAACACGAATGAACTCAAGGAATCGATATTTCAATACCTTAGATCGAACAAAGGACTACAGGCCAGTAAAATAATGCATAATAAAGAGTTTCCAACTTCCGTTGTACCCAAACAAAATCAAAATTCGTAATAGATGACCCTGATGAGAATAGGACAGGAATTGACATGGCACTTGGAACAAGCACTAAAGAAGACAGAGTGAAAAGAATAGCGCATAATATGGAATTCTTTGCGAAAGACGTTGTGAAAACAAAGTCGTTACTAAACCCTCAATTACTGACTACAAGGAAAGGTAAACCTTACGATGGAAACTACGCAACGAACGATGAACAACCATTACACAATCTAAATGAGAAAAGTACACAAAAAATTTCAACTCATCAAGCCTACTTAATACTATATAGACAAAGATGACAAGCCCTATTTGAATTATTCAACACGGAAATACAAAAATTAAAACAAAGTACCACGAAGATTTTTGAAGTATTCTTTCGAAGAAATAAATACCGAAGGTCTACAGGCCTAATTCCCATCATCGGAGAACTCGCCTCCCGCCTTTTCAGTTTAACGACAGAGGAAGACCTAAACAGCCTAAGGGAAAGTGTAAGAAAGTTGAATAATGCCATGAACGTAACATTACACGTTCAGGAGATACAAGCCAGTGTAGCAAATTACCAGAGAGATAAAATTTATATGATATCTAAGAGAATCTCAAAAACTATAAACGTAATGAATTACTTAAGGAATGAAGTGGACCACGTGGTAATAGACGCGAGCTTAACCATGGTTTCACTCGATACAATTACCATGTCACTACTAAATTTGGCGACAGACGTCAGCAAGTTCGAGTTTGCACTATTTGCCCTCACGGGAGGAACTTTGTCCTACGACCTAGTAGATCCTTCTAGCCTAAAAAATATGCTAGACAAAATAAAAACGCACCTAACGTTTGGTTTACATTTGCCTGTAGAGCCAGAAGTATCAAATTTATTCCATTACAATACTAAATTAAAACTCCACGTCACGGAAATAAATGAACAGCTATTTGTAGTAGTAACAATTCCATTGATAAATCAACAATCCGTTTACGACCTGTACAAAATTTCGACCTTCCCGGCTAACATAAAGAAGACGAGTTCATTTATGACTATTACAACAGGAGGATTGAGTACACTAAGGACTCGAAGGTAATAAAATAGATGTGAATTTACATATGTTACTTCCTAATAACTTTGATAACTCAAAAATCCCAATAGTGAAAGTGTTTTAATGTTACCAGTGAATATGGTAAACCCAATATTGTTTGTTATAAATCATTCATGTATGTACCGCTAGATTTTCAAGTAGAATTAGGTGTAGTGTTATCATGTTATCCGTTTAATGTAGTGTAGATAGAATGTAGTATGTCATATAGACAGCAAAATAAAAAAAAGCCTTGTAAAAATCGAAAAATTTCGACCTTCCCGGCTAACATAAAGAAGACGAATTCATTCATGACTATCACGCCTGAAGTAAATTATTTGCTTATTGATCAAGATAGACGAAAATATGCCCTAGCCAATCCACAAGACTTAAAAGAGTGCGTACCATTCAAAAACTTAGTATGCCAAATTACGTTACCTATTTATAATGTCAAATCTGGATCCTGTATGTTAGATATATTTTTTAAAGACACACAACAGGAAAAATCACCGAATTAATGCAAAGCAGTGGTAGGAAGCACTAAGAAAGAAATATTCATTCACCTCAGAAATGACCTTTGGTTATTCTCAATTCCAAGAGAAACTGTCGGAACTTTGGCTTGTTACAATAATACAGAAAGAATAGTCCCAAGTTACAAAACAGAATTACTATTACAAAATGTGGGTACGATAACCATAAAACAAGGGTGTCGACTCGTAACTAAAGAGTCAACCGTCCAAACGCCGTTAATTACCACGAGCACAAAGATAATAAGTCCCAAAATAACTAACTTCAAGGCGATCAGCCTGTCGTATACTATTCCCAATATGGAAAAAGAAGAAATAAAAACCTCGATATGGTCAGAAATAGAAAAGACTAAAGAGAGAATGAGGCTTACAAAAATTAGAGAAGCTATTGATTCGTAAATTCCCCTATTTATAAATGAAGACAAAAAATTAACGTATGTAGATAGCAGATACGGGTTGTTCTCAACCAATTCCTTGAGGAACATACTATTGGCCGTCTGTTTCATATTCGCAACTTCCCTGACCATAAGAACCCTATTGACTTGTAATTACGGAAAAATCCTAAGACTAATAAGACGAAAACCAAGAGAAGAACATGGGGAAACAGCTGAAATGCAGAGGTTAAACCCGGAGCCCCATGAGAACGTCTAAGCCAAGAAATAGGGAAGACATTAGAAAACGAGTGGGTATAGAGGTCTCCACTCGTCCTTGTTATGTCTTGTTCCCTCATTGTAGTATCGTTTACGTAAAACTGTGTGGTTATGACGCTGCAACATGCGTTTCTCAAACAGCACGGACGTTCGTGAACAATGCAGGCATGAAATATGTTGTAAAATTAGACCTCAAAAATTAACCATGTAGCATAAACTCTGTTTAAATGATTATTTTAAATCTAACGTAAAATTAACTAAGTGTTGAAAGAAGTTAAAATAAAGTGTATGTAGTATTGTATAGTTGAAAATATAACAAGAGGCCACACTTAAAGTTTAACGGTTAATATTTTACGATGTCATTAGGCTATGAAAACTCATAATCAACTTCTATGTATTTAATTTCCCGATGGGAAATATGTTGTTTTATTATAACCCAATCAATGCATGACTAATTTGTGCTATGAGTATTTACTTCAAAGAACGTGTGATTCTTCCTCGTTATTTTTATTACAGGAAGTAAATGGACACATTGGATATTGAGCATTACAATGAGTTACCCAGTGCAGATACAACCTAGTAGCATCCATTTTCATCATATCTCAACCAACGAAGAGTACTCACCATAGACTCCAGGCAATTTTCATCCCAGCTTCGTCCACGAAATCAACAGTTACCTTTGATCATTCAACCTTCAACCACAAACCATATTACGTGTCAGGTAACATTATATTTGAATCTCAGTATCCAGTGCTTTATCGAACTATATAATCACATAAATGCTGAGAACCCCATCGGTCAGTACAAGATATAAATACATAGATATCGCCTTGGATACCCATTTTTGGACCCCAGAATCATTTGACAGCATAGTGATATTTGAAATTAGATGATATTTAACTATATTTGAAGTTAAATGATATTTAAAGACATTTGAAGATATTTGAAGTTGAAGTTAAAGACAATTGGAAGTTTAATTCTGAGAACCCCATCGATCAGTACAAGATAAACGATATTTAACGATATATGAAGTCAAATGATATTTGAGGATGTTTGAATTTGAAATTAAAGACAATATGTTAAAAGAGTCACTATAGTTGGATGTCAACCCGATCCAAATCAAAACTTCAATTACCCCGTGATTAACCAAGGAATCACCGCAAGGGTTAATCGACGCAAGCCATGAGCTAAACTATTTTATAAAAGGCACAAATGAACAATTTTACGCGAGAATACATTCTCTATGTGCCTCAAAATATCCTAAAAATGATATGCTGAGAAGAAAATAAACGCACGCCCAGTATTCGACCCCTTAATGATAAAGCACACTATGAGCTATCAATGAAAAAGCAGGAGAGAGTGAACCCTTATACTGTAATCCAACACCTATAGTTGGAACTTTCATTTACCATTTGAAAATTAGAGGAGGCTTATCGTGTGAAAACAATCATGCTTGAACTGTACTCTGAAGAAACCATATTGTTTGCACTTCATAGAATTTTGCCAAGACTAAAGAAATGGAGGATAATAACTTTCAACAGGATGACTGAGTACAATGAAGACTTGACGTTAATGAAATAGATGTAAATTTAATTATGTTACTTCCTAATAACTTGGATAACTCAAAAATCCAAATAGTGAAAGTGTTTTAATGTTACCAGTGAATATGGTAAACCCAATATTGTTTGTTATAAATCATTCATGTATGTACCGCTAGATTCAAGTAGAATTAGGTGTAGTGTTATCATGTTATCCGTTTACTGTAGTGTAGATAGAATGTAGTATGTCATATAGACAGCAAAATAAAAAAAAAAGCCTTGTAAAAATCGAAAAAAAAATCTTTAGTATAGTAGCTAGCCTAGAACCATGAATAATCTTAGTCCGGTAGATGAATTTTAGATAGGGATGTAGAATAAAATAAGAAAAGTAATAGAGACAATTTTTAGCACTCCTGATTAAGCCATAACATAAATATAAAATAATTATGTAAAAGAAATAGTTAATAAATGGTGAACATTTTAAAAGCCCAAAGGCGAGCAGTTACTAATGACGGGGCGTCATTAATTGATGGGAAGGGAAATATGTACCATGAGTAAAATGCGATGTATTTAAAATACCAAAATAAAGTTTATTCTTTCTAAAGATAATTCCGATTTCCTATAATTAAATGAAACCTATTTTCAAAAATGAAGTCCTTAATCAGAAAAGAGAAAATGTGCGGTCACCCCCACACAAAGAACTGCACTATCCAGGCTTTAGATTTCGCTAAGAGAGTGAGTAATAAAAAATGTGCTACGTACAATATTTCTAAGGAAGTTTAAACGATAGGAACCGTGTGAACGTCTAAATCATCAAAAATAGTTAAGAAAGATTATTGGACGACGGGTTCACATCCTTGGTCCACTCGGGCCAATGGTGAGCCAGTTCTCACGGCGCAGGACTGAAGAGCTAGGCTTGATCGTGGGGTAGAAGTGCTTTTTGAGATGATTAGTAGATCAGAGATAAAACCACTCAGACAAAAATTCTTTTATTCTCCCGTCGTTTTCTTAGTTATTGTCATTTTGAAGCGGGCCTTTGCCGTGCACCCAATTATACAAGTTCTATAAACCTATTGCCCTTTTTTATCTGTGTTTATTTCAGTTTATATTTCTGAGTATAGTCTGATCGTAGGTAGATGGTTCGTATGCCTCAAAGGTAAACGCTCCTAGGGAATCGGATCTCCAGATATTTCGAGAAAAAGAGGTCACGTTTACATGGCTGTACATTTTATTTTCACCCAATAATTGAGCGTGGCGCAGGCATTGTTGGCACAATGTTCAGCGCTATAAGTGGCGCTATTGGAGAAATTACAAGGTGTAAGTTCAGGACCGTCGGGCATAATATTGCCTATGACGCGGTCAGTATTTAGTGCCACATTTAGTATAGCCAACCAATTTTTCATCCCTACAAATACGGAAATTTGTCATTGCTACAGCCTGAAACTACGTTTCTAACCCCTATTAGCCTATAAGTATTTATGTCTCAGAAGTAAGATCTAAACGGGCTGTGGAAACAAAATTTTGAGACGTCAGAATTTCTAGTTTAATAATTCTTAATTCCTCATAACTTTTGATGGATTAGGTTAAACGAAATAATTTAAAGATATTCAAAATTAGCATTAAAATACAATTCGATTAATATTTATATTGAAAAAATTGCAACATCCGGATCAAATATAAGAAGTAATAATAGGGAAATAAACCTATGCCATTCATATCTGAGATATTGAAAAAGAAGGGTTTTATTTCTGACTAGTAAGAATACGTTTGATCTAGATACCAATTTTTCTATCGCTACAAATGGCACGGTCGGTAAGACCGCGCCTTTTGCAACTCTTCTATTTGCAACTCGGTTTCCCACTGCTTGATTCTAGCTATTTAGAATTTGGCATGGGAGCTCCTTGGGTCAAGATGCAGCTGAAGTCATAATGTCTTTGCCTTATGATCTCAAGGCAGATTTATGGAGTCTTGGAGCCGTAGTTTATGAATGTTTAACTGGTGAAGACCCATTTCAAGTCCCAGTTAAAAAGACTCGTCGTAATTTGCAATTCATGGAAGTACTCAATGCACTGGAGGAGTTGTATGAAAGTAACGCCAATTTAGCACCAAAGTACTTTGGTGGAACAGCCAAGGCTACAAATTCATATGAAGTATCCTGCATTGTCAGCGGAAATTGGAGACACACTTACTTCAAGCAGGTTGGTGATCCCAGACCCAACTGTGTACAAAAAAGGGCATATGATGGGAATGACATGGTACAATCCAAGAGGAAACCCTATAAGGCAACAAAAAAGGTTGCAGTCAAAAAGAAATCGACCGTTCAGGAATGTATCCGTTCATCAGGAAGAAACAAAATTAAACCTCGTCTTTCACCCTTTTCAAGAGGGTCTTCAAGGCAGATACAAGTGCAGAGCAACTTTAAAACTCTATGAGTACGAAACCTGCTGCAAAGAAAAATGTAGAAACGAGTACAAGACAGAATACTCCTTGGTCATCGTGGAGCAAGACATTGCTATTTCTGATCAATATGAAATAATTTTCTCTAATTAGGTGATGTCTTCGCTTCACGGATGAGTTTAGTGTTTAAATTTTTATAGTTTTTATAATTATATAGGTCAATATAAAAAAAGGGTACAATTAATGATAAATTAATTCTAGAAACAAACAATAAGATGAGGCCTAAGAATATCATCCTAATCCTTGTTGTTCACGCAGTGGCCCAAGATATTGTAAAACACGGAGTAATATTCAAGCATGAAAATTCATTGCTAGTTAGCCATGACGCATCGAAAATCTTCATGAAATTGGACCCAAACCTTTCGAGACCTTGTTTTAATAAGTAACAAGACTAGAAAAAAAACACGAATGTACTCAAGGAATTGATATTTCAATACCTGAGATCGAACAAACGACTACAGTCCATTAAAATAATGCATAATACAGAAAATAAAGAGTTTCAAACTTCCGTTGTACACATACAAAATCAAAATTCATAATAGATGACCCTGATGAGAAAAGGACAGGAATTGACATCGCACTTGGAACAAGCACTGAGGAATACAGAGGGAAAAGAATAGCGCATAATTTGGAATTCTTAGCGAAAGACGTTGCGAAAACAAAATCGATACAAAACCCTAAACTACTGACTACAGGGAAAGGAAAACCTTACGATGGAAATTACGCAATGAACGACGAACAACTATTACCCAATCTAAATGAGAAAAGTACCTAAAAAATTTCAACTCATCAAGCCTACTTAATACTATATAGACAAAGATTACAAGCCCTATTTGAATTATTCAACACGGAAATACAAAAATTAAAACAAAGTACCACGAAGATTTTCGAAGTATTCTTTAAAAGAAATAAATACTGTAGGTCTACATGCCTAATTCCCATCATCGGAGAACTCGCCTCCCGCCTTTTCGGTTTAACGACAGAGGAAGACCTAAACAGCCTAAGGGAAAGTATAAGAAAGTTGAATAATGCCATGAACTTAACATTATACGTTCAGGAGATACAAGCCAGTGTAGCAAATTACCAGAGAGATAAAATTGATATGATATCTAAGAGAATCTCAAAAACTATAAACGTAATGAATTACTTAAGGAATGAAGTGGACCACGTGGTAAAAGACGCGAGCTTAACCATGGGTTCGCTCGAAACAATTACTATGTCATTACTACATGTTGCAACGGATGTCAGCAAGTTTGAGCTTTCATTGTTTGCCCTCACTTGAGGAGCGTTGAAATACGACATAGACAATTCATCTTTACTAAGAATCATATAAGAAAAAAAAAAGCTACTCATATCTGTATTGCGCTAGCCTGTAGAAACAGAAGCATAAAACTTTTATCTTGACATTACTAAAACAAAACTCCACGTCACGTAATTAAATGCACAGATGTTTGTGGTGATAACAATTCCATACATAAACCAACAATGTATTTACAACCTGTAAGAAAGTTTGACCTTCCCGGGAAGCATAAGTAAGACGAATTCATTTATGACTATCACGCCTGAAGTAAAGTACTTGATTATTGATCAAGAGAGACAAAAATATGCCCTAGCAATCCAAAAGACTTAAAAGAGTGCGTGCTGCTCAAAAACTTAGTAGGCCAACTTGTCTTACCCATATATAATGTCAAATCTGGATCATGTATGTTAAATATAATTTTTAAAAACACACAACAGGAAAAATCACCGAATTAATGCAAGGCCGTGATAGGAAGTACTAAGCAAGAAATATTCATACACCTCAGAAATGACCTTTGGTTATTCTCAATTCCAAGAGAAACTGTCGGAACTTTGTCTTGTTGCAATAATACAGAAAGAATAGTCCCAAGTTACAAAACAGAATTACTATTACAAAATGTGGGTACGATAACCATAAAACAAGGGTGTCGACTCGTAACTAAAGAGTCAACCGTCCAAACGCCGTTAATTACCACGAGCACAAGGATAATAAGTCACAAAATAACTAACTTCAAGGCTATCAACCTGTCGTACACTATTCCTAATATAGAAAACGAGTAAATAAAAACCTTGATATGGTCAAAAATAGAAAAGAATAAAGGGACAATAAGACTTGAAAAAATAAGAGACCCATTAGATTAGTAAATTCCTCTGTTTATAAATGAAGACAAAAGATTAACGCATGTAAATAGTGGATACTGGCTGCTCTCGACCAATTCCTGGTGTAACGCACTATTGGCCGTGTGTTTTGCATTCGCGACTTACTTAACCATAAGTGCCATCGCGAATAGAATTTACAGAAAAATCATAAAAATAATAGGACGAAAACCGAGAGAAGGGCATGGGGACGCAGCTGAAATGCAGAGGTTAAACCTGGAGCCCAATGAGAAGGTCTAAGCCAAGAAATAGGGAAGACCTTAGAAAACGAGTGGGTCTAGAGGTCTCCACTCGTCTTTGTTATGTCTTGTTCCCTCATTGTAGTATCGTTTACGTAAAACTGTGTGGTTATGACGCTGCAACATGCGTTTCTCAAACAGCACGGACGTTCGTGAACAATGCAGGCATAAAATATGTTGTAAAATTAGACCTCAAAAATTAACCATGTAGCATAAACTCTGTTTAAATGATTATTTTAAATCTAATGTAAAATTAACTAAGTGTTGAAAGAAGTTAAAACAAAGTGTATGTAGTATTCTATATTAGAAAGTATAATAAGAGGCCACACTTAAAGCTGAACAATCAATATTTTATGACATTATTAGGCTATGGAAACTCAGAAGAAACTTCCATAGATTGAATTTTCCGATGGGAACTATGTTATTTTATTATAACCCGATCAATGCATGACTTATTTGCGCTATGAGTATTTACTTCAAAGAACGTGTGATTCTGCCTCGTTATTTTTATTACGGAAGTAAATGGACAAATTGGATATAGAGCATTACAATGAGTTACCCAGTGCAGATACAACCTAGTAGCATCTATTTTCTTCATACCTCAACCAACAAAGAGTACTCACCATAGACTCCAGGCAATTTTCATCCCAGCTTCGTCCACGAAAACAACAGTTACCTTTGATCCTTCAACCTTCAACCACAAACCATATTACGTGTCAGGTAACATTATATTTGAATCTCAGTATCCAGTGCTTTATCGAACTATATAATCACATAAATGCTGAGAACCCCATCGGTCAGTACAAGATATAAATACATAGATATC
This sequence comes from Artemia sp. Qi Xiang Cuo, assembly GCF_049724085.1. Lineage (NCBI taxonomy): Eukaryota > Metazoa > Arthropoda > Branchiopoda > Anostraca > Artemiidae > Artemia > Artemia sp. Qi Xiang Cuo. The sequence continues at coordinate 55,489 of NW_028300502.1, forward strand.
GCCTTGGATACCCATTATTGGACCCCAGAATCATTTGACAGCATAGTGATATTTGAAATTAAATGATATTTAGCGATATTTGAAGTTAAATGATATTTAAAGACATTTGAAGATATTTGAAGTTGAAGTTCAAGACAATTTGAAGTTTAATTCTAAGAACCCGATCGATCAGTACAAGATAAACGATATTTAACGATATTTGAAGTCAAATGATATTTGAAGATGTTTGAATTTGAAATTAAAGACAATATGTTAAAAGAGTCACTATAGTTGGATGTCAACCCGATCCAAATCCAAACTTCAATTACCCCGTGATTAACCTAGGAATCACCGCAAGGGTTAATCGACGCAAGCCATGAGCTAACAATTTTATAAAAGGCACAAATGAACAATTTTACGAGAGAATACATTCTCCATGTTCCTCAAAATATCCTAAAAATGATATGCTTAGAAGAAAATAAATGCACTCCCAGTATTCGACCCCTTGATGATAAGGCACCCTATGAACTATCAAAGGAAAAGCAGGAGAGAGTGAACCCTGATAGCGTATGCCAACACCTGCAGTTGGAAGCGTCATTTCCCAGCTGAAAATTAGAGAAAGCTCATTGTGTGAACGCAATCATGCTTTAACTGTCCCATTAAGAAACTATATTGTAAGTACTTCAAAGAATTTTGTCAAAACGAAAGCAGTGAAGGACAATAATTTACAACCGTAGGGTTGAGTACACTAAGGACTCGAAGGTAATAAAATAGATGCGAATTTACATATGTTACTTCCTAATAACTTTGATAACTCAAAAATCCCAATAGTGAAAGTGTTTTAATGTTACCAGTGAATATGGTAAACCCAATATTGTTTGTTATAAATCATTCATGTATGTACCGCTAGATGTTCAAGTAGAATTAGGTGTAGTGTTATCATGTCATCCGTTTAATGTAGTGTAGATAGAATGTAGTATGTCATATAGACAGCAAAATAAAAGAACCAATATATAGAGTACTATATTCATTCAAAGCCTTGGAAAAAGGTTAATACCCTTTGAATTTCGGACAACCAGCTTTCTAATTTGCTCTCGATTACTGAGACCTTTATATTGTAATTAATTATAAAAAGAGTGAGCATTAAATAAGGAAAGAAAATTAACTGACAATGCCGATGATGTATCTGCAAATCTAGAAGAAATTGTATAATCAATGGACAAAAAGATTAGTAACTATACCCTGGTTGTTAGTTGTTTGATTTGTATCTTATGTCCCTCGTTAAATTGGGGCTAATGGAACAGAACAAATGGGCAAACTAAGAAATTAACTCACAAGGTTTAATTAAGAAGATTTTTCCTTTTAATCCCCTTTTAATTCCCTTCCTAGTTACAGGGATTTTGGGTAGATGTGCCTTTTTGGGTTTATTGGCTTGTAAATGAAAAAAAACACGGTTTTTTTGCTTATATTTAGTTTGAGACGTCTAAATTGCCTAGGAATTTTATTTTTAATTTCCTCCTATGAAGATCTACTCTAAGCTAATGATATAGTTTATAAGGATTAATATTCAATCAATAACTCAATACCAAGCTCAAAAGCGAATTCAATTTTCAAAAGGGTTATTAGCATAAAATTAAATTTTTGCTGGAAGATTAAACTTTTACTTTCAGAGGAGAAATGCTGAACCATCTATGCTCCACATGCAAGACGGTGAAGACGCTAACCCTTCAAGAGCAACACTCATCAAATATGCTGGCCCTATCATGACATCCAATCAAGAGAAGCCCGACCCTTCCATGGCAATGCCACAACAAGCCTCAACTTCAACAGCTTCAAGCTTCAACAGCAACACTTTGAGAAATTTTAAAAACAAGTTTCTTAAGAAGAAGAAGTGTTACATAAATATATGTATGACGATTTGATTGATAACATCAATAAATTTGATGAGAACGTGAGAGCACTTTTTAGCCAAAGAGAAAAAGCTGAAAAACTTTATGAACAATGTGGCTTAGATAGAGAGATAATAAAATATCTTGGTCATCCATATTGTGTAGTTCAACTAATGAATAACTACATCATTCACAATCCACTGTTTATTTCCAACCTTTTCAAATACCTACCTTTTATCGCACCTCCATTATACCAGTCGCTCACCAGCATTCATTCAGTGCGGAGCTTGTACGTTTGCAGTGGATTCCTTTCAAGGATTGCTGATTTTGTGCTGTTTGAAAGCGGGCCCCTCTGGATAATAATCAGTAATACGGGGCCCTTGCCAGTAAGTCTTTGTTTCATGGAATTTTGATTTAAATTAATAAGCAATTGCGGGAGATTATTGATTAGGGTTAAGATGTCTCACACGTTGGCGCATTTCGACCAAAAGCACAGAGAACTCATGGATAAAATTCTCAGCCTTGAGAATGGAATTTCTGCTCTACGTAAGGAAAACTCGGATCTAAAGCAAGAGAATTCTGTACTTAAATCAGAAGTGATTAACTTGAAAAAGTCGTGTCTTCAAGCGGAGTTGGTTTCAAAGAGGCAGAACATTATTTTACACGGTATACCGATTGTTCAAGGTGTAGATCCTGAGACTGCTGCTCGTAAACTGTTCACTGAGATTGGAGTAGCAAATGCAAATTCTTTACAGATTGTTAAGTGCTATCGATTCAATCCACATAAGCAATCTGGTGTTAACACTAGAACAACCAAACCTGTGAGCAAACCGGGGTCAATTTTCGTGTCATTAGCGAACTTGTTGGATAAAGATAAGATTATGAAAAACTGTGGAAAACTGAAAGAATCCGGAAAGTGTTAGTTCTGACCTTCCGCGAGATTTGGCACGACGCCGAAAAGAGCTCTTTGCCTACGGTTATAGTCTTTGCACCTCGTTTGACCATTCAGTGAAGGTTGCTGAAACGCGAATAATGGCGAAAGGAATTAATGTGTGGATTGTGAAAAAGATGGCCAAATCTAAGAAATGGTCCCGTCTTGACGATTTGTGCTATGATCCCTTTATTTTGTCGGCTTCTATCTCTAGTGCTTTACCTCCGTCTGTGGTGCCATTTGATGATGATGACGAATAATTATTTGTTTTTTCTTTTCATCTTGATTTTGCCTTGGGATCGATTTTTTTTTTACTCTCCCGTAATTGTTCTTCTGTCATCATGTTTCCTCTTTTTTCGTCATTTTTGTTTTTCTTGAGTTTCATTATTTTTGGGCTTTGTTTCTTTTTCAGTTTTCGAAATCTCAAAAGTTGAGTTCGTTCAGTTTGCCAAGTTGCTGTCCACTTATCATTGTTTCACCGATTCCGGACTGGGGGAGTTGTGGCACAGGTTTGATTAACCATCCCTGTATTATGAATTTTTCTAACTCAGGCTCCGGGGATGTCTGCTCCCTTGATAGTTTACTTCAATTGCAAAGTAACCCAATTGATGTTTTGAGTATTGTTAATAATTCTGTAGGTCAAGATAAAAGAAATTCTGTAAATTTTTTGCCTTCTGTTAGTAGTATGTTTCTAAATTAAAAGAGGACTCCAAACGAGATGATCATTTTTCGGTGCTTCATCTCAACACTCAGGATTTATGTTCGTCAATTGATCAGTTGAGACAGATAGTTTGTGATGGGCGACCGGATATTATTGGATTAGGTGAGACTTTCTTGGACTCACATAATGAAATGCTTCTAGATATACCTGGTTATAAAATGGAGCGACTTAATCGCCGAAGGTTAGCAAAAGGTGGTCTCGCATTGTATATATCTGATGATCTTCCCCATTCCGTTCGGTCTGATTTATCAAGGAATGAAGAAGGCGTCTTTGAATCCTTGTTTATTGATATTAAATTACATAGCAAGGATCTGATCGTAGGTAATGTTTATCGATCTCCGAGTGGATCCGTCCCTTCTTTTCTTCAGATCCTTGATGAACTTTTGGATTTATTACGGAGACGTCCATGCGAACGTGTATTAATGGGAGACTTCAACCTGGACCTGAATGATATGGCGTCCTCTACGACGGTGGATTTTCTTTCAACAAAGCTTGCTGCCGGAACTCTTCCAACAGCTTGCATCCCGATACGTCTAACTGAGACTACAGCATCTTTGATCGATAATATTTTCTCTTCTCTCAATTTGATTAAGAACTCAGTAGTCGTCAGTGACATTTCAGATCATTTTCCTGTGTTTTCTACTTTCGGTTTTGTAGAGATGATGAGTAGGAATACCCCAGCTTCTGGTTTGTCTTTTTTTAGATTTGGTCCAAATAATCTGACTCTCCTCAGATCTCGGTTAGCTGATAACTCATGGAATATTATTGATGAGGAGATAGATTTTTGTTCTAAGTTTGATTCTTTTTATGAGTTTGTGAAAGTGTCTATTATTGATGTATGTGCTGCGTCCCCTTCTACTTCTAGGTCAAAAAGATCTATTCCTCTAAACCCATGGATGACCCCTGGCCTTCTTAGGAGTTGGAGAAGGAAAAATAACCTTTGGAAAGCTAACAAGTCAGCAAAGCCATCTTCAAGTGCTGCACGTCTTCAGCTATTCAAACTCTACAGGAATGTTTATAACTCTTTGTGCCGGAAGACTAAATCCCTCTATTATTCAAATAAATTTTCGGAATGTGGAAAGGATATTCGAAAAACCTGGCAGGTGATCAATTCTGTCCTTAAGCCTTCTTCTCGTTCTTTTTCTGTCCCTTCAAGTCTTTTGGTTGATGGTGTCGTTGTTGAGGGTGAGCTGTCTGTTCAAGAAGCATTTACTTCATACTTTGCTAGTATTGGGAAAACTACTGCATCTTCAGTTAGCTCTTCGCCGTCACAACCCGATTATAAATCTTATCTTGGTCCGCCTTGTCTCAAGTCAATGGCGTTGGATCCTGTTTCTGAGGTTGAAATAGCAAGGATTGTTAATAGGTTGAAAGGTTCATCGTCGTCTGGCCCTGATTGCATTTCTACGAAGGTAGTCAAGTTCATTCTTCCTTCGATTATTTCTCCTTTGACAAAGCTTGTGAATCTATCTTTTGAAAATAAGGATTCTGCTTTTCAAGCTATCACATTATGGTGTAAGAGGCCATACTCATGCCTGGTTTGATTCTTGTCATGTAGAACTATTCCCGTACATTCTCTTTTCCGTTCTTCGTCTGAAGTTGAGTTTGGTGTCCCTCAAGGTTCTGTTCTTGGGCCGCTTCTATTTTTGATTTATGTTAATGACCTTATAATGGCGGTTACCAGACAGAAACCTACAGTCTGCTGTCGGCTATGTCATCCTGAATTTTTTAATGATCAACAGTTAAAATCGCCTTCACAGGATGAGGACACTCGTCGCATTCGCAGATGACAGTACCCTTGGTACTGCAGTAAGAAAGGAGCCTGAGATGCATCCCAAACTAGTGGACCTTTTTGATAGTTATACCTTGGTTTGATGCTAACTGCCGGGCCCTAAATGTTGCTAAGTCGAGTTTTCTAATTTTCTCACGTATTTCTCAGGCTTGCCCTCAGTTATCTGAAATCCATCTGTCTAGGGGTTCTCTCAGTAGACCTAAGGATCGGTCCGTCCGATTTCTAGGTATTCTTCTGGATGAAAATCTTTCTTTTAAGAATCATATTGGTCTAATTAAAATGAAAATCTCCAGGAGTCTTGGAATATTGAGGAAGCTTAAATATATATTCCCTGGATCGATTCTAAGAATTCTGTTTCATTGCTTAGTCCAGTCTTACGCCTCTCATTGCCCTACGGTACTGATGTCAACTTTTTCTTCTCTTTTGAAACCACAGTCTAAGATATATGATAAAGGAAGGAACCATATACAGGAAACAAATTGTTCTGAACCTAAGTCATTACTTGATTTGCAGTCACTTTATATATTGTCTTGTTCGTCTTTCACTTTTCTTCAACTCCATGGGGATGTTCCTGCGGCCCTAAGAGCTACTCCATATTTAGTTACTGATCAGTCTACGTATCATCTTCGTAATTCAAACAACATTACCATTCCATTTACTCCATCAATGGGGTCAGATTTTAATCCGCTGACCGCATGTCATATGGTATGGAATGCCCTACCTGAATCAGCTCGAAAATGTCACTCGTTTGGTACCTTCAGAAGAACTGTAAAAGATATTTTAATGTCTGGATGAATTATGTTTAATATAGTTTTTTTTTCTTTTTTAAAGTTGTCTATAGCACTATTATTATTATTATTATGTTAATATCTTTTGGTTTTTAGTTTTTTTTTTCTTGTTTTTTATGTTGTAATGGGGTGGACTTCTCTGGGCCGAGTTGGATATTTTGTTTTGAGTGGTGTTTACCATGTGTGCAGCATCTCGCCTGGCTTGGTTTCGGCAGATTTTGAGTGGTGGGCGACAGTTTGTCATCAGTATTACTGATATTTAGGTATGTTTTTTTTTCTCTCTCTGCTTTTCCAGGCCATGAAGCCCTGCGGGGGGAATATGTTGTAGCGTTTTCTTTCCTTTCTTTTCTTTATTGTGTTTAATTATATGTGGAAGGTTTTTTTTCCTTTTATTGTGTTCGTTTATTGTTTAATAAAATGAACTCTGAACTCCCCGTCAAGTGATGTCCGACCCTACCATGCAAACTGCTGATCTTAATGCAAGTTTAAAATTTATTTATATTTCTCGCTAAAGATTTTACTTTTACTTTAAAAACTCCGTAATGAAGCCCAAACTCTTGAATGATTGGGTATATTAATTTGAAACTTTCAGGAAATGTTATATACATTTCTCAGGTTCAACAAAATATAATCTCGTAGTTTGATTGTTTAAAATAGCTAATTGAAGCTATGTTTAAATTCTTCATTAATGTAAAATCATAAACATGAAAACTAATGTAAATGCACATTTCAAAGAAATAATAGCCTTCTTAATAATTTAATAAACTTTTACTTTCAGAACTCCGTAATTAAGCCCAAACTCATGAATGATTGGGTATATTAATTTGAAACTTTCAGGAAATGTTAAGGGAAATGAAACAGGAAAAAAGGAATTTTATAAACTATAGTGACTTTTACAATAAAATCATATGACCATACATTTCTCTGGTTAAAAAAAATTTAATCTCGTAGTTTGATTGTGAAAAATAGTTAATTGAAGATATGTTTAAATTCTTATTTAATATAAAATCAAAAACATGAAAATGATAATGTAAATTCATATTTAAAAAAAATAATAGCCTTCTTAATAATTTAATAGACTTACTTTCACAACTCCGTAATGAAGCCCAAACTTATGAATAACTGGATATATTATTTTAAAACTTTCAGGGAATGTTAAGGCCGATGAAACAGGAAAAAAGGAATTTTACAAACTATAGGGGCTTATACTATAAAATCATATGACCATACATTTCTCTGGTTCAACAAAATGTAATAGTTTGATCTTGAAAAATAGCTAATTGAAGCTATATTCAAATTCTTCATTAATATAAAATCAAAAACATGAAAATTAAAATGTAAATGCATATTTCAAAGAAATAATAACCTTCTTAAAAAATTAAATAAACTTTTACTTTCAGAACTCTGTAATGAAGCCCGAAGAAGGGCAGTACTATCCCCCTAACCCTGATGATATAGTCAGAGATAATGGATGTTATTGGTGTAAGCAGCGGAACTGGATTTTGATATGCCGAGATATAAGAAGATATGAATCTACATATAAATGTAGAACATGCAATAATATACTTGGCTTTCCAGCTATCATCATGATATGTTAGATATTGTTGCATAAATTAAATAAAATCAATAAGTTCTTGCATTTGGACCTTTGAGTATTCAGACTATTAGAAACGTCATAGATTTCTATATGAAATCTCGAAAAAACGCCTTATGCCCTCCTCCACCGCACGCGTAACCTTAAAAATGAATAAAAACTCAACTTTTTTAGAAAAATATGTAAAAATTAACCTTAAAAACATGCAAAAATGACTAAACTTCTGCTCGTTTTGAAATAAAGCCAGGATACCTGGCTTCAGCTCCAAAAAGTTTTTCTTGAACAGAAAAACTGAAAAGTGGGCGGGGGCTACCAATCAATGTACAGCTATTGAATTAAACAACTAAATAAAGAAGTTTCACACAAAGGGTTTCTACTCCGGATAATACCTTGGTTGGGTCTGAACAAGTTCCTTCAATAGGAAGTGGCGAGCAACTTCAAAATTTAAAACGGACAGAAGAATATACCGTATATGAGGAGGGCTTACGCGTCCTCATCTTCTCTCTATTTACTCTTAAATTTTAGCTTCTCGTCCAAATTCCTTTAAAAAAATTTACTTAAGCATAAAGAGCGTCAAATAGAAAAAAGGATCTGAAAAAAAACTAACAAACTGTTGCTTTATGAGCGAGGATTTAAGGAAAAGAAAGCCCCCTCAATAATGTATATTTTCAGTTTCTTTTCAAGTTTTAAGGTTTCTTCTTAAGTACACTTCTTAAAATGGTGTATTCTTCTGAACACAATTCTTTTCCTGACGCAGAGAAAACGGTAAATATTTCAACGCTAGATGTCTGCCTTTTGATATGTAGCAAGAGATCGAAAACATTTTTTTAAAGGTAATGAAAATAAATAAAAGATTTTTAAATAAAGGCAATAAATAAAGTTTATAATAAAGAATAATAATAAAATATTATTTTTTGCGATGAAAAGGTAAAGTATAAAGTAGTATATACAAAATAAATGTGTATTAAAATGAAACAGGTAATTTACAAAAAACAAAACTTCAAAAAAAAACTCCTGTAGTCCAGTTTCATTCAGCCATATCATGAGTTTAGGCTCTCCCTCCTTTGATTTCCTCATAAATATTTATAGTCCCAATATAAAGGCACGGTTCCCCTTTCCCTCCCAAAGGGCGCCCATGATTAAAAGAGCAGATAGAATTTGAATAGGGATAAATCATGATAGGGGGAGAGAGAAGTTCAGAGGGCAAGTTTGTGCTGGAAAAGGGAAAAAGGGTGGGAAGTATTTTGGAGGAGTGTGCTCGGGTAAAGTAGACGAAGTAGGATACTATTTAATTAGCATAACTTGAGTGCTTTTTCAGTTGCGAAAAGTTTTACCGTGTTATGAAAAAAGTGTGACTTCAAACAAGAAGAACATCGTCTGTAGAAGGAAGTCAGAAGTGGCAGTTGTATGTTATTTAGGAGAAAAGAAGTGACCCAGTTACACTCAATGTTAAACCAATTCCATATGGCGAAGTAGAATAAAAGGTAGTAGACATAGATCGGGAAAACTAGTTTGTAGTATTTTTTTGATAATCATAGAGGATTATTGGGCGTCTAAGATATAAGGGATTGATCTTTTTTGGAAACCTGATTGAAAGCTGAAGGATAATTAAACGTCCTCGGCTGGCAATTTGTCTTTTTGAAGAACTACTAACGGCTCACTGCATTACTAAGCCGCCTTAGTCCAACACAGCTGTGTTCGCTCCTCCTCCATCCCGATCTCTTCAAAGTCTTCCTATTTATAACTTCCTAGGAAATTCCTATTCCCCTTAAATCTTTTTTTACGTCATCCTCCCAAGTCAATCGTGGACAACCCGCTTTCCAACTACCCCTAGACGGATGGCCAAAAAGAGCAATCTTTTGGAATCTGTCATTCATCAGCTGCAGAAAGTTCCTTAACCATGTCACTCGTTCTCTCGTTATAGGCATAGAAGGGGAGTTGGGACCACACTTTTTAAGAGCCTACGATTCATTCACTTTGTCATCATTTTCATCTAGGATTCTTAAATCATCATCATCATTATTGAGTCTGGGGGACTTTTAATTCCCCATTTGATTATATGTTAAAAAAAAACTTTAGCGTAAAGAGCGAGGTATTGAAGATGGGGCAACCGCCCTAATATAAGTAATAATTTTTGTTCATTTTGAGTTTTAATGTTGTTGCTAACTTTCAGTTTAAAATTATTTTTTATATTTAATTTGTCATTGTTCTTTTTAAATAGTGCTGGAAAATCCAGTTAGATGTCCAATTCGTTTGTGGATGACTGAGACATGTATTAATATTCATTTTAACAATGATTTGAGAAATTGAGCCAGAAATACAAGTCAGCCTTATCTTTTCTGGCCAAAGGCTGGCTTTTACTTGAATAGGTTTTCATGATAGGAACAATAGTTTGAACCTAGTAATGAATAGTCGAAGATCCATGTAAACAATAGTTTAAAAATGGAAAAAAAAAAATGTCGAATGAAAAAAAAACTTTTTTAGCTGATTCAGGAATGGTAACAATTTTTAAGGTAGGTGTTAATAGTAAAATGTTAGTTTAATTTAAAATTTAATTTAATTAGTGTTAATTTAAAACACATAAATATGGTTCTGTATTTCATTTTGATAATAACTATTTAAGGTTTTTTTAGGCAATGGGGACAAAAGAGATTGGTTCTAAAGACAGCCAAATTTCACTTTTAAAATTCACTTTTAAAGCCGGATTTCAAGAACATTTGATAACCATTTTGAATTTTTTGTAGCCAAAATTAAGGTCATTGGCGTCGGTAATTCTCACCTTTGTTTAAAACCTTTGTTGAAGAGAACTGAAAGGGGTTTGAGTTTTTGGCCCTTGCACGCTTGTTATTCATCGGATTTCCATTTGCTGAATTTTTCTATTTAGATTATTATGATGATTACAAAACTAGATATTTGAAGGTCTTTAATGTGTATTCTTGAGATTATTAATGCGTATTTACTTTACTTTTGAAGTGTACTTCGAGAGGGAGGGATTTGAAAGTAATAGAACAAGGTTGTCATTACCCTTAGCCCATAATAATTAATATTTTGGAGGGAGAAAAATGACAACGATTGTTTTAGGGTGAAAATGTTGATGTTTAGCCAAGAGTATCGGTTAAATTTGGCAGTGGAAACCGGGGCTAATGTCGACAAAAAAGCTGTTAACACAAATCTAGGGTTTGGCAACTCTTTACATTTTTCGAGTGTGATAATAAAAACAAACTAATTTCATTAGTACAATTGGTAAAATTAGGTGTACGGTAACATAGGGTAACGGTATGGTAGCTTAGAACTGGTTCGGTTCTAAGCCGGCTTAAGCACTTTGGTGCAGATCTGAGATGTGTTAATCCCCGTCCTGTACTGGGTTCCGGGATAAAAGCTTTACCTCAGGCCAAAATGATTTCAATGATTTTGAGTTTGAGAATTACAGCTTTGAGTGTTACGACGTTAAAAAATAGCTATCTGGTCGACATTTTTACTGAAAAACGATTGCATTGGTTCTATATTCTCCATCTCCCCCTCATCGGTTGAAGAAGAACGTCCTGAACACATTGACGCACTTGTGGAGGTCATTCACGACAATTCACGTATTAACGAATGGTATGACAACTCCACTGAAGTGCCTGACAATATTGATGATTTACTAACAAATTGTTTTAATGTAGATAGTAGTACAGTTGAGCAGGGGGACTTGTCATTGCTAAGTCCAAATACTTTACTGCTTTTAGACGATGTTGTTAATGAATTAACAAATAACTCTCTCTTTACTGATTACACGAACATAGTTGCACTTAAAACAAATGAAATGACTTCTCACAACCTTATTGTTGAACAATGTGGGAGAGGGGAGATAAAATACAAGAGGTAAAAAAGACACACTTTAATACATTTCCCAACTACCGGTAGTCAACTTCGACAAAACACAACGGAGTCGTCGGTACTACGCCAGTTTAGAAACAATGGAATTCACGTCTGGGGGGAATTTTTTAGTTGAACCTATAGATGGTCTCCGTATAAATTTATATACTAGTATTATGCTGTTACAAAACACAAGTCAGTTTTTGGGTGGTTGGGAATTAAAAAAGGTTTCAATTGTTTTAAAGGTACTTTATTTAAATGAGGGCAAAAGTGAAATTTATCATGATAATGTACAGACCGAGAGAATAGTGGTTTATCAGAATTTAAAAAATTAATAAACAGTTTTTATGCAAGATATAAACCACATATTTACGCATATCAAACATTATAATGAGAATGTTAGTGGGTATGTTTTTCTTTTTATTTAAAATTTAAACGTAAATATTTTTAAATTTAAGATTTATTTTAAGCAGAGGTGGGGCGGATGCGAGTGCTAGTTTTAAAATACAATCACGATTGAAACGGTTGCATGGGTGTTCAACGGATCCGTTTTGGAACAGGTCAAAAAGGTTTCATGTTCGCTGTCCTCATATTACCTCTACAACCTTTGAAAGATGACGCTACAAAGAAAAATTTAAAATACTGGGCTATACATTGAAAGATGGGGTCTGATTTTCGACCTGTAGATTTACCTTGATTAGAGAAAAAATACCCAGTAACGCTAAGATCCATTGATATTTTTGAAGAGGTTAATGCCCATTTAAACATCGGCGATACTGTGGTCCAGTATGAAAATAAATTTCAAGAGGGTATTCGTTCTAATAAAAAGAGGGTGTTGTTCCCAGTAAGGAGCCCGTCAATTGAATTGGTGAAGCACTGGGTTTGGTTGTGTATACACCACCTAGTGAAGCCGATACAATTGGCCATTTTAACCCAATTACCGATATCAGTAGAGTTCCGGGGTAGGGCAAAAAGGGGTAGGGGGTTTTCTTTTCTACTGTCCAACATACCTGTCCCGATGTCGTAGTGATTTAAAACTACAGATTCACATGAAACATTGTAGAAGGCATGGCTACCAGTCAGTGGAAACAGTTTCAGGTGACAGGGCTATTTTAAGATTTTAAAATTTCCAAAATACCCTCCTCTAAAGCAATAAAATCTCTTTGGATTGTGAAGCTAGGCTAGTGGATGTGAATGATACCAGATTTCCGACACGAATCAAAGAACATCTGGCTATTGCAGTTTCCTATGGCCACGCGCAGAGACAACTAACACCATGGAATTGTTAAAAATAGTCAAGACTTTGAATGAAGACGAGTTCAAGATTAAGGCATTAACTAAATTGTCAACTCGAATGGAGCTATTTTTTGTCTGAGAAATACCCAATACCCAGTGTTTTTATCCGCAAAGTATCGTCTAGCGATTAAAAATCAAAATATATGCTGGGTTTGTAAGGGTGAGTATGAAGAGGGAACTAAGGGGAAAGGGACCAGGGGAAAAGAGGGGGGAAGGGGAAAGTCAGAGACCCGAATCACTTGTGGCAGGAAATATTATCGGGGGGTAGTAATTTTCGTGGTGTAGCCATCAATCGTGCAATGTGAATGTAAGCCAACAGTTTTTTATACCGGTTTTAATGCACAATTCAAATTACGATATAAAACTGGCTTTACTGGCTTTGACACGTAGGCAGAGGGCGGGAGGTGGAGTAGAGAGTCCATGGGTAAGCAATTTATTTCCCTATAAAATTACCAACAAATCAACCGGAAAAATAGTAATTCACGAGTTGAAATTGAGAGTAGTGAATAGCAGGCACACATGTTGGAATAAAATAAGGGGCCTAGACTTTTAGTTTCTTCCCCAAGGCATTGAGTCAATTGATTCAAGTGCAGGAAAGTGACAATTTTGATAATTTTCCTCTGCTTAAACAGCACTTTCCAGACAGTGAAATGTATGACCTACTGACCTGTAAGGGCGAATGTACATATGACTATTACAGTTCTTGTGCTCGGTTGAGCGAGGAGAACATACCTCAAACTGAAGCTTTCTATAATTCACTCACTAACAGTGAATGTACTGCCGAAGACTATTAATTTGCCAAAGGGTTCTGAGATAAGGGTAATTGTAAAAAAGGGTGAGATTATTGTAGACTGTACTTGGCCAGTGACGTTTTAACTCTGTTAGACATTGTCCGTAAAAACAAAGACCAAATTTATTCAGAGTTTGGATTAGATTTGGGCTACTATTTTTCCACACCACATTTGGTGATGGACTTGATTTTAAAAATTAGTATGGAATAAGTAAGGCTTTTCACAAATGTGAATCAACGCCTTTGTTTAGACACATCAATGAGGGGGGGGGTATGTTTTTCAGGGAGATTACGTTTTGACAACAGATCTAAGTGGACAAGACACGGGTGTAAAGTCCAATGCAGTTTTCCTTGGCATGAACTCTCTTTACCCCTCGGCAATGTCTCACTACTCTTTGTCGTGTGGAAACTATAAATGGCTTGAGAATCCTTTTGAGATCTCCGACATTCACACCGTCGAGGACAATGGGCCACAATGATGGTTCTTTGAAATTGACGGGCAAATTCCATTGGGGCTTCATGATTCTGTCAAAGATTTTGTTTTCCCCTGTATCAATCGACCAGTAATCAAAGACTCGCTGAGCCCATACAATCGATCATCGGTTGATGATATGGGGATGCACTGGACCCCCTCCAAGCAGAAACTGATTGCAGATTTAGACCCTAAACAGAATATAGTTGTTCACCATGTGCTTTTGCACTGGATGGTGAACAATGGTTTCAAGATAGCAGAAATACATGGTGTTCTACAATTCAGTCAAAAACCCTATTTGAAGACGTTTATCGACACCTTTGTCGATAAACCCTCTCGGGCAAAAAGTAAAGTAGAAAAGGAAATGTACAAGCTCATTTTGAATTCAGCGGTTGGAAAAATGTGTGAAAGGGTACGGAACAGATCCCGTTGTAACGTCGTGACTTACCCCCTAGAATGTGCACGAATTATTGCAGACTCCAATTTTACATCGTTCACGAGCATATAGGCAAACATGGTTCTTCTACACAGAAAGAAAAGAAATGTGGTGCTTAACAAGAATAGAGCGGGAGGTAGTTCAGTACTTGAAAATTCCAAAAAGCTCATGTTGTCGTTTTTTATAATTTGTGCACGGTACAAAGGCCAATGGCGGGGGCTGCTCAATTTTATTATGGGGATAAAGCTTATCTTAGGTTAAATATTAAAAACGGGGATTTATTAAATTATTTAGAAAATGAGGAACACATCAGCTCTCGGATGGATTTCACTAACTGGAATGCATCCCTCAACCCCGAGTTGGTGAAACGTCAGGCTCCCAATCAGCTACTCATGTTAAAATCAGAGACGGGGAGCGATTTAATATCCAATGGAGTGTTCCCCGGTCCTAAAGTTTATTGCGTACAAACCCACAACAAAGATGTAAAACAGGCGTGTTAAGGGGTGCCTACACATTTTGTAAAAAATAATTTCAACATCAGTGTCTACAAAAACCGTCTAGAAAGTAGTCTAGTGCCGAGAGCACAATTGCTTGCAATTTGCTGTATACAGTATAAAAATTATACTCTTAGAGTTGAAAATAATGCCATGTCTTGTATATCTGACAAAGGTTTTGTGCTCGAGACTGGTGTAAACGTACTCCACCACGGCCACTATCGAATTTCAGACCGGGTTGAATTTGTAGGCTATCACAAACAACTCGGTCTGGATATCGCAACCAACTCGGTCTCAAAGCAAATTGTGGTCCACATTTTTTTTTCTATGATGACAGCAAATCCATAAATTAACTTAAATGCTCAAACCTACTCTAACTTAACCTGCAGGAGCGGCAGCGACTATTGTATACTGTCTCGACCCACGATCCCCGGGGGGGTTCGCCCACGGCAGGCCGTTGGTCCATAGCGCCGGTCCACGGCCGGCCTTCGCCCCGCGAGTACCGGGGGGGGGGGACCCTTGGGGGGGGGATCCTTTAAATTCATAGTGTTTAACTATGATATTGTTGTAAGTTGATTTTTAAGTGAAAAATGTTGTTGTTGTACAAATAGTACTATTGCTATTTTAAGTTGTACAAAAATGTGTGTAATATTCCTTTTGGTGTTCTTGATGTACAAAAGTGTTTTTGTTAATAAATGAAAAATGTTGTTGTTGTTCTTGTTAATAAATATTGTTGTTCTTGCTGTGCTGAAAAAGTGTTTTTGTAAATAAGTGAAAAAAATGTTCTTGAACAAATAGTGTTATTATTACTGTACAGAAGTGTTTATGATAATAAATGTTCTTGTTGAACAAATAGCGTGTGTGTTATTCATGCCGTACAAGTATTGATGTTAATACATGAATGACATATTGTTTTTCTTGTTCTTGTTAACGTTGTTCTTGTTAAGCTATCGGAAAATTATTATTTATTCATTGGACAAGTATGATTTACAATTAGTTGTATTCCGACTGTTGTCAAGAGCAGCAGCAGTATGTGTCAATTTAAAACATCATTCAGATCGTTTCTGTGTGGCCCAAAAATGTCTGGGAAAACGAAACTTTTAGCTAAAACAATTCAAAATTGTAATAGAACGTTTTTGGAAAAACCAAAGGAAATGTACTGTTGCTATAGTATTTGGGAAGAGTCCTATGATCAAATATAAGCTTTTGCCACATCCATGCCAATACATTTCATACGGGGACTTGATGTTTTCAATAGTGTTGAACCAAACTCGTGGCTGATTATTGATCATTTGGCTGAATCAATTGAACAGTTCTCACAGGAAATGCTACAGCTGTTTACCATTCGCTCTCATCATGAACACATTTCAATAACCATAGTTATACACAGTCTGTTTCATCAGAGCAAATGTATGAGAACCCTTGCTTTGAATTGCACCATCTATATTATCTACCGAGTTGTTAGTGATTATAGCTCGCTAATAACTCTCAATAAGCAAATATATCCAGGCGTACAGCGTACACTCAGGCAACGAATAAGCCATAGGGGCACATTTTGCTAGATCTTAATTAGAATACATCTAAGGATCTACGTGTACTCAGATATTTTCGACAAAGAAATTGCAGTATATCTTCTAGTGAACAGTAGAAAAAGCTACTAATTGCCATCATGAAACTGAAGAAACAACACAAACAACAGCATTTATTTTCCATTTTAGGCACTTCAAAACCACCCCTCAGGAAGGTCACACTCAAACATGGTGTTGACAATGATTTCATTAATCTAATATCTGAACTTTGTTTAAATTTAACCGAGGGCAATGTACACTTGCCAGAAGGTGTTAGACAACAGACAAAACAACATCGTTCCACTGTACGTGCCTTGGCTGGCAAAAAAAAAGGAAAAATTTTTAAAAGAAAACGTCTCCTTCAAGCGGGCGGTAGCTTTTTTAAACTTTTACTACCAACAATTGCAGGATTTGTAAACAGTTTTCTCTGGATGGCTAAACCCTATAAGTTGACGCAATTTGCACTTTTACACTCGCCAGTGGAACATTTTGGAGATAATCTAAGCAAATTCATTAATGATCAAAATATTGCTGATGAAAAAAAGCTAGTTTTACTTGAAGATGTATTGCGACGTGTGGACATTCATAAACCTTATCGTGAGAGACCCTCCGTCACCGTCACAGAGCTCCCTAAACAGAAAACATCTCAAGATTCGGCATTCTAATCAAATGAGAAAGAATTGACGTCTATAGTAACATCAATTGGAAACCTATTGCCAGTAACCTCTCGAGAACAGTGTAAACGAGTATTAGCATATCTCATTTTGAAAAATGGTGGTGGACATCAATTTCAAGTTGATAGAGCAGGGAAATTAATTATAATTCAGGGAAAAAGTTATAATCTAGTTGATTTAATTTGTGATGTGGCGACTAATCGTAAAGGACTTTTATCATTTGACAATAACCTATACACCTTTCTAAATGCATCAAACTTCCCCAAAAGTCTTATTGCTAATAAGCAAATTCTAAAGAAACTAAGAGAATATAGTCCTCCAACATCGCCAACACCATTTAAAAAAGAAAGAAGAAGAAATCTTTGAAAATAAGGGCAACAGCGGCAATAACTTTATAACCACAGTGATTGCTAGTCAAAAGAAAAAATGTACTTACTCATCCTCCAGTGTGCACCAGGATGGTGGTTATTACACTATGTGTTGTTGTTCAATATTGTTTAAGGTCCGAAGCAAGTTATGTTTTGATACTAACAGCACACATACTCCCTTTTACCATTTAATCAAGAGCTGATTGTGACCAGGGACTTTTGACGGTGCTCTGACTGTATACTTAGTAAAAGTGTCTTCTGCGATAACTATATATTAATCCTCCTTGGCGCAAAGTTGCAACTTTCCCGCGGTATCCATCACCAGATATAAACTGTGTGGTCTGGAAAATTGTTTTCTCTTAGGCTAGGATATATTGTGGTTGCTTTATTCCTTTTCAAACATAGTTTAAAGTTCTTTACTGCCTCTTCAGCCTGATGGTACGTATTTTCAAAAACACAGATTGATTTAATTTATTGAAAGTTTTAAGAGTCCCCATGTGCGCTCCCATTAAAAGGCTCGTATGTATAAGAGATAAGTGGGGTCATTAGAATCCTGGTTATAGCCCAGGGCTGTAACCAGAATTCTTGTTTGGATTTGGTTACAAGATGTACCTTAATAAACGCATCCAAAATATAAATTGATATATAAGTCTAATCATAGTGCGAAATATCCTTATGATAGACGACCCTCTCCAGTTCATTAAGAAACAACTAGACACGTGCTCCCGAAGAGACTTGACTGTGTTATAATGAATTATGTCTAATGTCAATGAGGCTGGACAATACTAATGCAGAATTGACATTTCACAGTCAGGCTTATAATATTACGGTTTAGTAGAGGAACACTAAAGTAACAATATTTGCATACGTGACGATATTTCTATGTGGTTATACTCTATTCCGACTCTGAGTATGTTATAGTGAGATTACATAATTTGAGACATTATAATCTTGAGAAAAATTTGATATCCTATAATTATAAAATAACCGACAAATTGTGTTTGAACATAGTTTTTTTTTAATAAAGGGTTGAGAATCTAAAAAAAAGAGTACAGTTAAGTATAAAACAAGTTGACCGAACGAACTATGAAATATCTAAGGGACCGAGGACACTCAATTAAGTCCGTTTATTTAGAATTGACAGTCAAGAATTTTGCAGTTCGCATAGAGAAACGTCTAATAGAGGAAATAAATATATACTGTTTGTCCCAATTGTCAACATAATAGCCATGAAAAATCTCGTCCTGAAGCGATTTTTTGGCTTAATCTTCATAAAAGAAACAAGTAAAAACATTGTGGGTACAGTTCTAGATAAACAACCATTCATATAATGACCTTTTTAAAACTCTTTATGTCAGAGAGTAATTGATGTTGTATGCTAGTTTTTCTTTTTTTTTCTTTGAATGTGTGTTTCTTGGTATTTTAAAATTGATTTACTATGCCAAGACAAATTTTTAAGTGTATTTGCGGAAAAGAGTCATTACTTTTGAAGCTTATAAGTTTAATGGATACACAAATATGTCAAATCAATAATTTAGATGCCATTTCTAGAGCAAAAGAGGCTAGCAATCAAAATGGATCATTTGTAATGATCAGACTTGAGAGAGGACTCGTCTTAAGGGAATTTCAGTCTTACAAAAGAGCTGACACAACAGCAGCACTGCAGTTAAAAGAAAAGCATGCCTCGAACTATTCAGAAAAATTTAAACTCACCTTTGAGAACATTCCCATTGAGAAAAAATTTCAATACATTGTGATTAGTAATTGTGGACTATCTATAAAATAAATTTTCAATTTGAAGACCTGTATATAAACTATCTATTAATTTACTTTTTACAGTTGACATGAAGAGGATTTACACCTGGCTGAGGATAGGCTGCGTTGGTAAAAAGATTGAGTATCAAGTAGCATCTCTGTTCAATTACAAGGATTTGGAAGCCAAACTAGTTATGCACTAAAAGGATTTGATGAGTAAATAATGTTTTGTAGACACTAGTTTAGTATGGCGGGATTTTTTGTTTCTTTGTTTCTCTGCGCTTTGTATTTTAGCTGTGAGAACTGGAAAAATTAATAATGAAAAAATAGAAAATATGTTTTTTGATAAAAAAAACTTATCTTTTGCAATATAAATAAGTAAGCTCTTATTATTTATACTCATTAAATGTTGTAATTTCTACCAGGATTAGATAAGGATAGAAAGTAAGGCAATGGAATACATATGAAAAGGCATCTTGGAATATTCTGGGATGTAGAAAACATCAGGATTTCCGAAGAAAGTTAACTCAAGGTTATTTTAGATTTAACAAGAAAAAACTAAATATGATGAGAAATTCAAGTAGTGTCTCTAGGTATTAAACAATTAAAAGACACCGGAGCAAATGATAAAAAATCTACGCGGGCAGCAGATGCGTGAATTATTTACATTTGCGCATCTGCAAACAACGCTAGGGCTGAAACTATGAAATAATAAGTTTGCACGGGTGGAGATGTGCACAAAAAAAAATGGCAAAAATCTTAGTTTTAAATAGTGATTATTCGTAGTGCTAGCTACCGCTGGCACCCCTTATTGGGGTGTAAGTCCGGGTGTTGCCACTTTTTGATGCAAAAATGGCGCAAAAAGGTTGCTATGCCACTTACTCGAAGGGGAGAACTCCTTGTCGGCCCAAATATTAGTGAGATTCCCGCTCTTACCCCAACAGTTCTGCAAATATCGGGTTTGGTACTACCCTATTTACAGTATACCCTGTCCTAGGGTATGGTAACGCGATCGAGTGGTCAAATGGCCACTTTCTAAAGCCAAATGTACCCGCCTTGGGTTACGGCTAGAAAATCTCTACTTTCTTCTTGGAGGTAACAATCCTCCCTGTCAATATAATAATGACGGTACCTCGTAGTTCTATTCCTATCCTGCCTGGGTTACGGAAAATAGTACACAGTTTGTAGAAATTACCTTACTTGTATTCTTCCAAAAAGGGTAACAAATATCAATAGAAATATCCTTCCCCAATCGGGGTCAAAACGCAGACTCTCTCCCCAAACGGGGTCAAAACATAGACTCTTTCCCCAAATTTAGCAACTTTAGCTATTAGAAATTTTGGGGAAGAGGCTGAATCAATACAATCACTGAAGGACTTGAGGAAATAGAGTAACTTTGGGAGTATTTCGAAACTTTTATGTTTAACAACTAGATTGGGAGCCTCACAATATCATTTGCACCTTCAGACTCTGTTTTTATTCCTAAAAGTTACATTCCCCTTCCTGTTACTTTTTAAAATGGAGAAAAGTCTTTTATTTAGAATTTTACTGTAGGACAGCTTTAGTAGGTTATCTTGATATCTTGGAGAATCGTTGATTTAGGCGAATAAAAATTTTATGAGTAAACACAGAGCCTGAAAAATTCAGCAGAATTTGTTGGGTTTTGGTATTTTTCATTGAGTCTAGTTTCAGGAAACTATGATTCCAGATAAAATAATTGTATTGCCCTGAAGTTGTTATTTTTCAGTTAACCATCCTTATTACAATCTCTAAAAATAGCCTATAAATAACATTTTTGCATGATAAATGAAAATCATAAATGTGAACTGTAACAAACACAACACCTTATGGTATATTCTCAGAAAGTTTGTTCAACTACCTGCCTCTAACCTTTTTCTTCTGAAGACACTAGCCTTTCATGATCTTAAAATATGCCATTTAAAATAATTCAGCAGTTCAGTTTTAGTATCTTTGTAATTTGGTACTTCATCTATTTTCTAAAATGCAAAGCTATAAGGTAGTATTTGAATCCTCATAAAGCCGACTAAAGATATTTTTCTTTTGTTTTAACAGAGTTATTATTCATTTTAATCTAAACTGCAAAAGTGAGAGTTCAAATTGAATATTGTCAAGCTATGTCAGTTCTTACTAATTCAATTACTGGAGTGTCTTTATGTTTCATAAATATGTGTGTTGCTCACATTTTCACTTTTTTTTCAGGTGGACTGGAACGCTGGAATAGGGAAAAATTTTTAAATTTAAATTATGACATTAGGCTTCTGCTTTTGTCAAATGAATATAATACAGAATCTGAAGAACAGAATGGAGAAGTCAATGCTTGTATGAAATCATCAACTAGCTCAGGTATTACCCCAATCCAGTATCCTTTTTCTAGCCTTAGGAAATTACAAAACTTTGTATAATAAAGCGCAGGATATAACCAACTGTCTATAATGAAAAAATTTGCATTTACGAAAATAAAAATGTTACATGTAGCACGAAAAAAAAATTCCTAACTGTTTGTTTTTTTTAGGTAAAATTATTTTTAAAAAATTTGTGTTAATATTTTTTAAATATAATGACTTGTTTTAAATATGTTCACTTAAAGAACTACTGTACAGTTAATTTTAAGAAAAATTGAAATTTATAAGTGTTATTTCTTCTCTGGAAACCAAAGACTGTGTCCTTCTGTTCAATTCTTAACAAGGCTAGCAATTTTTACTTCTAAATCTCTGTTATAAGACCTGTCACTCCTTCCAAACCAACAGCCATGATATTGGTTTTTTTGGGTAATCTATCCCAATTCAGTAGTATGTAAACGCTGCTTTGGTATATACCGACTGCGTCTGACTACTAATAATCAGCTTGCTTTATGATTGATCCTTTTTTTTAGGGAAAGAGAGTTTATCAACATCCAAGACAAAGCTAAAGTGGGACCATGACAGTACCATTGCCCTGATAGGCATCTGTCAAGAAAGGGAGAAAGCAGAGAAAATTAGCAGTAATTTGAAGTTTTGGTAAGGGGTGATGGGAACAATGCATGAAAATGGTCATCAATTTACAGCATTGCAATGCAAAAACACATATGAAAATCTTAACCAGCAATACAAAATTCAGAAAGATAAAGCTGGGACAAGTGGTGAGGGAAAGATAAAATGGGAGTTCTACAAAATAATGCAGGACTTTGTTAGACACCGACCAGAGATAGAGCCAGTTGATGTTGTCGATGGGACAGGAAGAGTTAAAAGACAGTGCAATAACATTTTCAGAAAATATTCCCTCACCTGTCCCTGCTGAAGCTGACGTTTCAACTGAATCAGCTGTCCAAGACAGACACTCCATGCTCTTCTCAAGAAGCACCCAGACTCAATAACAGGAAGAGGTAAAAGTGATCCATCGCAACCGAAAAATAAAATTGCCTCAAAACCTAATGTGGCAGAGGCAGTATTGCAAATGAACGCAGATGCCAGTACGCGTCACGAGGAACGTATTTTGCAGCAGCATTTGGCATAAGAAAAAAAGCCGCACTTGAATTACTTCAAAAGCTAATTGATAAATTTTAATTAATTATTTTAGTTTTTCTTTAATTAATGTAAAAAATAAATGAACTTAAATATATTAAACTTTTTAATATTATCTGAACAGGGAATAGTAAACAATCACAGCATAGGAATTTTATTTGAGTTTCATTTCATTTATTATATACCCAGGACAGAAAAAACAAAATCTTACCGTTACTCTACTGTTACCGCTAAAGTAACAAGGACAGTGAGAACAAAATCTCACTGTTACTGTACTATTACTGACAAATACTGTTACTATTAAAGTACCAAGGACAGCAAACACAAAATCTTACTGTTACTGTTAATGTACTGTTACTGTAAAAGTAACAGGGACAGCGAAAACTTACTGCTAAGAATCTTACTGTTAAAAATCTTACCGTTAGTGTACTGTTGCTGTTAAAGTAACAAGGACAGTGAAAACGAAATCTCACTGTTATTGTACTATTACTGAAATGTACTGTTACCATTAAAGTACCAAGGACAGCAAAATCGAAATTTTACTGTTAGTGTACTATTAAAGCAACAAGGACAGTTATGCGGTGAAACATCTCCTTCACCGCCAGATGATTTCCGCTCCGGTGAAGGTGTTTTGCCAGTTCCACAAGCCTTCCCTCTGGAGGTGTAATTGTCCTTGCGACAATGTCGGCTTTAAATATTGTGTACCCTACAATGAGTTCCCCCATTACTAATCAGTCTGGCATTATTACTGGTTGCTTTTGTTTCATTTCTACCATTGGTATCAGGTCTGGTTTCGTCCAATTTTTGAGGCATCCTATGTCCTGTGCAATAGATGCTTCTTTGACCTCCTTCTCCGTGGGCACACGTTTACTCCAAAATATCGACAGCTATTCAATGGAGAAAATACAAGTTTTATCTCTTTCATATATATATACATGGTATTAGGTAGGACAGCCCATCTAATTTAACTTATATTATTCTTTTTTGACAATCGGGACATGCCGTCAGCCTTTCCGTTATCTGTCCACGGTCTTGATTTTATTTCAAAATCATATTGTTGTAAGCACAGGGCCCACCGTTTTAATCGTTGGTTATCTGGCTTCATTAAATTCAGCCATTTCAATGGGCTGTGATCCGTTATTGTTTTAAATTTTCGTCCAAATAAATAATAGTCCAGTTTTTGACCGCATGAACTATCGCGAGGCATTCTTTTTCAATTGGGCTATAATTCCATTCTGATTTTGATAATTTTCTGGATATTAATGTGATTGGATGCTCCCCATCTTCAAAATTTTGGGAAAAAATTGCCCCTAATCCGTACTCTGAACTGTCAGTTTGTAGCACAAATGGTAAGGAAAAATCTGGATTTCTCAGTATCCTTTCGCTACAAAGAGCATCTTTCAGTATATCAAATGCATTTTTATCTATTTCTAACCATTTAACGGGTTCTACGGCCCCCTTCCTTGCTAACTCTGTCAAAGGTGTAGCACTCGTTGCAAAATTTGACATGAATTTTCGATAATATCCTGCCAGCCCCAAAAATAACTGAACTTTTTTCTTTGTTGTTGGACCTGCTGCGTTTCTAATTTTTTCTGTTTTTTACCTTAATGGGGCTATTATACCGTTTCCTATTTTGTGTCCTAGGTATTCTGTCTGTGATTGTACTAATTTACATTTTTCTACATTCAAAGTTAGTCCTGCTCTCCTCAGCCTGGTTAATACTTGTTCCATATGGATTAGATGTTCATTGAACGAGTTCGAAAATACTATAATATCATCCAAGTAGGCTCTTGTATATGGTAAGGCATTTAAAATATAATCTACTATCCTTTGGAATGTTGCTGGTGCCCCTTTTAGTCCGAATGGCATGTATCTAAATTGGTAAAACCCAAATGGAGTAATAAAGGCAGTTTTGGCTGAATCGTCTGCGTCTATTTTTGCTTGCCAATATCCGCTTCTCAAATCTAAAATGGATAAAAGTTTTGAAGAGCCAACTGACTCTAGAATGTCATCCATTTTTGGTATTGAGTATGCGTCTTATTCAGTAATATTATTCAGCTTTCTGTAGTCTACACAAAATTTAATGGAGCCATCTTTCTTCGGGACTAATACGACTGGTGCTGCTTATTCTGAACTTGATGGTTCTATCACCCCTAACTCGAGCATTCGGTCAATTTCTTTTTTCATTTCTTTCCTTTTTGCTTCCGGTATTCGGTACGGGTATTGTTTTATTGGTTTACCACATTTTCTATTTTTCCGATTTAGTCTGTTTATACGTCTGCAAATTCCGTGAATAACTTATTTAATTGGGATTTCTGAGCTTGGCTCAGATATGTTTCTGCCAAAACCCTTTTAATGGCGGGTATATGTGTTTCTGCCGGGTCTATTGTACCTAAAGGGGTACTTTCCTCGTCATGTTCTGAGGTCGAAATCATGAGACAGCGCTTTTGCGGACCCTTGAGGTTTTCTTTTTCATTTTTCTTGTTAAATTTACTCAGTAAATTCATATGGTAAACTTCTTCCTTTTTTCTTGCTCCCTCTAATTCTATGCCTTTTCTTTGTCTTGGCTTCTCTTTGTCAACAATTACCCAGCCCAGTCTTGATGCAACCTATTGCAACCCAAAATAATTGATAACTTCAATTAAATTTGCATAATTTTTAATATATCGTCAGAAATAGATTAACAAATCATACACTGATCTGCAGCTTTTTTGATCTTTTGTTCGTTGTAATTGTTTTATGTCCGTAAATTTTTCCGGATTGGGCGAAATAGTACCTTTGTTTATCAGATGTCCAAAAAAAACTAGTTTTGGTACTACTATGGTAACTTTTTTGATTTTAGTTTGAAGTCCGCTTCTTCAAATTTTCCCAGCAATTTTCGAAGTCCTTTTAAATTGTCTTCCAAGTTTCCGGTAAACAAAATCACATCATTTAAGTAAGCCAAGGCATCTTTTTTCCTTTCTGGTTCGTTACCTTTTAACACCAAATTCATTAGTTGACTAAAACAACCTGGACTAAATGATAATCCAAAAGCCATACGTTCAAATGTAAACGTTCTTCCATCATCTAAGATCACTGTTGCCTTGTGTTTTGTTTCTGCGTCTAAGGCTGTTTGCCAATATCCTGCTATCAGGTCAAAACTAATGTAGTATTTTGAACCTCCCAGGGAATCTAATATCGTATCAGTTCGTGGTAATTTCATAAAATCCTTTACCGCGACTGCATTTAGCGTTCTAAAATCTCTACATAATCTCCAGGTATTGTCTTTTTTCCTGACTATTAACAGTGGAGAACACCACTCACTTACACTCTTTAATTATACCCTGTTCTTCTATTTCCTTTATTTGGTCGTCTAGCCATTGTTTTAAATGATAAGGTGTTTTATAGGGTGATTTTGTAATTGGAGAGCCCTGTGTTGGTATTTTGTGCGTGATTAAGTGAGTTAATCCGTAATCCACTTTGTGTCTTGCGAATGTCCATCTAAAATCCCAAAGAATATTTCCCATCCGGGATTTTATATATTTCCAGTAAATGTTCTAAAATAAATTGTTGAAAAAAATAAGTTTTTGTCATTCCATACTTTTCGTCCGGTTGCGGTTTCGACGACATTTGCTCGTGACTAGCAACATTTACGCTTAATTCCGAGCCACCTAGTAATTTTATTTTTGTATTTGCAATCTTTTCTGCCAATCCTATTGCTAATTGATTTAGATTTACTTTATTATTACTTAGATTTGATAATTCTAAATATGTGATACCTTTTTAAATTTTAATAATTCAATTTTCCGAAAAAATTGTGGGATATTTCTCGAGGGTGTACCTCTCTATCATGGCATCTATTGTTTTATTCTTTCCTTCATTTGTATTTAATGTTGCTAACACTTGAGCTGATGTTCCCCCTTCTTTTGGGATTTTCCCGTTTATTTTTAAGTTATAATCCGAATAGTCACTCTCTTGTGTTATGCAAACTTGCCTATTAGTTTCGTCTGGCTGGCTTATGATTTTTTTTTGTATCAGTTAGGGGTTCCCATACGATCCAATTCTTATAGCATCTACTCCTAGAATACAAGGAAATGGAAATACAAGGAAATATTTAAATGTCCACTGTTTGACCAAACGTTTTTGGGGTTGTCCCAGTCTTCTTCAAAGTCGCTATTTTGACCCTGGGTGTTATTAACCGTTTGATTTCTAGGCCTAAATTCAAGAATATTATTCGGCGTTTGCCAAGTATTATTTCTTCCCTGCCTTCCTAAATTTCTGCCCCCCCCCGCGTTTTGAACTGGAGTCTTGTACGTCTGGCCTTCTATATGTATTTTATGCCAGCAATTTGCTGCATAGTGATTCAGTTTTCCACAATAATAACAATTAAACCTCTGAAATTTTGTTGGTTTCCTTGTTTCTACGTGGTGTATGATTACTTTTAAATATTCTTTATCTATCATCGTTGGTTCTCCAACTATCTGTCTTTGGTGGGAGTGGGCGCCCATATTTTTACAGTTATTAGCCGCTAACGACTGACAGTCGTGGATTCTGTTAGCTACTTCCCTAGACGGTTACCCTCGGCCTCCATCAACCCTTTTTGGTTCACGATTTGGCTCCTCAAAGCTCACCCGCTTTTGTCCCTTTTCATATTGTACACTTTCTTGAGTTCCTGTGTTATTTACTGACATCTGATAAAACTTTTTCATGGCATTGTCAATTTTTACCTCTATTTTAACTAGAATTACAGCCTGTTCTAGATTTTCTGGTTTTTGTGATATTAGTCTTCATATCTTTTTTGGTAACCCTTGCGTAAAAGTATGTAATTAAACTTTCTGTATCGTTTGGTCATTTCCGACTTTCTCTAACTGTAAGCATACAGACCGACAAATTTTGTCTGCATATTCCCTGATACTAGTTGAGGTATTGAATGTCATTACCTCTGTTCTAAACTTCTTAGAAACACTCGTTTATATGAACCTTGTTTTAGAAGATTCAATTAAATTTCCAATGTCTTTTTTGCTGTTTTTTTAATTGTCTCAAAGTTTTTAAGGGTGCTTCCCTTTAATCTAGCAGCAACGCATTGCTCTTTGGCCTTATCGTCAAATGACTTAGTTAATTCCTCAAAAAACTTTTATTTTTCGATAAAATCATCAATATCAGAAATTCCCACGTATTATGGTATAATTTTGGCCATTTGCAGCACCGTTGATAGGGAAGCCATATTTTGTTCTGGTACAGCCATTTTGTTTCAATCTACAATTTTTATCTAGTCCTCTCGACCCAGTTTTTGCAAACGTCACCAGCTGTGGTAATGTAGTTTTACGGTATTAGGGGGAGCTTATGGTTGTTGCCTTTATTTCTCCCTTTATAGGGGAGATAAACTATGTCCCTAAGGTAATTAAACTTTGGTAGCGTGCCTTAGGCTATAACCTGACTAATGAGGCATACCAGCTGGGAATATTCGAGGGACTAAATTTAGATTGTAGATAGGTTGGCTATAACCCAATATTTTTATTCAGCTAACATACACTAGCTCAGTGTTTGATAATATATATTATCTGCGGGGACTGGTGGTCCCAGGGAGACGACAAGCATAAAAAATCTACAATAAGATATAATACAATAAGATACTTAGAAACTTACAATAATCCGACTATATTCCAAGGTATTTCTAAATCAACGGATCAGAGGTCAGTCTTTCACCAAATTAGTAGTGTTCGGCGATATTCGATACGATACGATATTTATCGAAATATCGACCGAAATATCGTTATCGAATATCGGAAACCAAATATCGATAGTTCGATATTTTACTTTTCGCGGCACTGAAAGACAAGCGTCAAATCAAAAGCAATGTGCCAATAGGAAGCTGATGAGTTACACCATTCCCATTTGCAATTTCATTCATTCAGTTGGTTGCGAGGAGCAAAGATCAGTAGGTTTTGTTACGAATTTGATTGCCGAGATAGTGTTACACAAAGGTAAGCTGTATGTTTTTGGAGTGACACCTTTGTGCTTATCCTTCTCTTAAGTCTCCTCTAGTTGTGTTTCCTTGTAATGCTGACTATTGCTGCATCTCATTTAGCCTAGAGCTTACACCAATGAATTTTTGCCACTGCTAACACTGATGGGTATAGCTGCAGGTTAGCTACCCCTGATAAAAATTGTAAATATGAAATGTAGGACCATAATGAAATAGCTAGGAAACAAACATACCATTCAATTTAGAATTCCATCCTCTATCCAAACATAACAGTCTTTTTTGGTGGAAAT
Organism: Artemia sp. Qi Xiang Cuo; assembly: GCF_049724085.1. NCBI lineage: Eukaryota > Metazoa > Arthropoda > Branchiopoda > Anostraca > Artemiidae > Artemia > Artemia sp. Qi Xiang Cuo. Next base: position 84,670 of record NW_028300502.1, read on the forward strand.
TAATTCCAGAAATTTCAAAGTCTGGAATTTCCAGATTCTCGGATAGAAAAACCCTATTTTAAGTTTTTTTTTTTTTTTTTGCTTACTTGGAGTTCAGGGTCAAGGCCACCTCACCTACAAGCCTGCAGCCCACCCTTGAATCCCTTTTTATCCTCAAAAAGCTTGATTTATAGAATCTAGAGGATGAGTTTCCACTGGAAATGATTGCTACATTTCAATACAGCATTATGGTAAACACTGAGTAAAATGTTATGTTTATTTTATAAATATCTCTTTATTATTCTATATTCAAAATTAACAAAAAACAACTCATTGCTCAATCTATGTTATTCAGTAAATTCTACTGTAAGGTTGCAGAGATGCAGCCCAGTAGATGCAAGATATGAACAACTCATTTTTTACTGTCTATTCTGGTTCTATCAGGCACCCTACACAATAGGGGTAGCTAATCTTGCTAATTCTAGACGTCGTAATAATAATTGTTCACCAGATTCTAATAGTTCTCTGAAACTAGATGATTGGATAACTCATTATAATCAAGTTTTTTCATCCGGTGATGCGGCAGTTGAATCACGGCTTGACTCTTTATTATCGGAAGAAATTTCAAAGCACCGCCCAAATAGTAAAATATCAGTTTCTGTTGATGATGTGACGGTAGCAATTAAAGCTCTAAAATGTAAGCATTCTTTTGATCATGATGGTATACATTCAAACCATATAAAATGGGCATCCCCCAAAGCAATCCTTCTCCTCGCTACTCTTTTTACTCCTATTCTTTCTTCTGGAGTTCTTCCAACTAGCTTTTCTCGTGCTGCCACTTCACCCCTTTCAAAAAAAGGAGGGAATACGAATCGATGTTCTGATTACAGGCCGATTACTGTTTCGTGCCAGATTAGCAAAGTTTTTGAGTTAGTTTTATTAAAGTATTTGGAGCCTTGTAACCAAGGCCTGAATCAAATTGGGTTCCGTAAGGGTCTAAGCATGGATGTTGCTCATACCCTCCTTTCAAGAATAATATCCTTTTGTAAGCAATGGGATAGAGTTTATACACTTGCGTTAGATTTTGCGGCGGCGTATGATTCAATTATCCATTCTTGGGCTATGACTGCGCTTCTGAAGAATAATGTCCCACTACCAGTAGTTTTGGTTTTAAAAAGTGGTATGGCTCCTCTCGTATTCGTATTAAGTGGAAGAATCAGTTTAGTGATTATAATGTTAAGTTATGTAGGGGGCTGAGACAAGGAAGCATTATTTCTCCTTTGATTTTCAATATTACTGTTTCGGGGCTATTTGATGAAATTCAGTTGACTTTTATTTATGGTAAAGGTTATGTTCTGTCGTGGATTGCTTACGCAGATGATTTACTCCTTTTGAGTCGATCGCTTCAGTCACTTCAACAAAATGTAGATTTTTTAGCAAAGGTTTTTAGTGAGCATGGACTTCGTTTTTGGTCCTAAGGCTAATGATCTCGTTAATTCAGAAATTTCTGTCTGTATTTATGACAGTATTTTAAAACCTTTGGAATCTTTTTTATGTCTTGGTGTGCCTTATGGACCAACTTTAGCTCTATGCCGTGCTTCTATTTCTAAAGCAGTTAAAAGTAGAATAGCGTCTAGTTTCGGGGCAGTAATTTGTCTTCGCGATCTTCTTTCTCGGAAATCACTGGCTCGGGTATATAATACAGTCGCTTTGCCTCAAATATTAGTTTTTTAATCGCTTCTCCCGTTTTTTAGAATTAGTAATATTTCGCATGTAAAAACCACATTTTTTAATTTTGCTAAGTTCCTTTGCCGCTTTTATAAATCTGAATCAAATACTTTTTTAATGAATGCATATAAAATAAAAAACCCTGTTGATGTTTTGGAGAAAAAGCAAAAGAATTTTTTATCCAAATTAAATGTTTTTTCTCATAATTTATATAGAGCTGCGCACGAAGCTTAATTAATTTTATTTGATTTAATTTTTGAATGAAGTGTTAATTTGTGAAGTGTTAATTTATTATCTATAGAATGAAGTGTTAATTTGTGTGGTAATTTTGATTGAAGGCCTTTGCGTATTTGCTGTTATATAGTTTAAAATAATTTTATGGCCTGTTGATTAGCAGTTATTATTTTTATTTATTTCTTTTTTACTCTTCGTATTCGGAGGAAATAAAAAGTTTGAATTGAATTGAATCTGCACCATTATCGAAACAACTGTATATTATTCAGTCTATCATGTTGGGTAAACATGCAAAACTGCTACCCATGCAGTAAAGGTGAAGAGTTGCTGTGCAATGGACTAATTAATGCATAAGTTGTCTTACATCCTGCGTCTATTGAGCTGCACCACTGCATTTTTACTGCATAGGGAGCACCTTTACCGTCATATCCCAATACTGTTTCAAAGGCTGGTTATAACCGAGAATGGTCCACCAAGACAAGCATTTTTTTTAATAATGCTCTGATAGTTTTATTGGCTGATTCATGACCCCCATATCTCCTCTAATTTGAACTCGTTTTCTTATTTCTTTTTCTTATAATTTCTAATGTCAACAATGATTCTTTCTATAGTTAATCTGTATTCTAATATTAAATATCTACAAGAAATTTCAATATAATCTTCAATTAATTTTCAACCAGTGGTGCAGTAAAAACTTCAAATTTAGCGTTAAGAAGTTTTTCCTTGTTTCTTTAATATTCTGGTTTGGGTGATTAAGGCGGCTTCCAAAGGTCAGGGGGAGGGGTCCAGTTTTAGATTACCTCACTACAAACTGGCAATTTTAGGGTCTCTTGTAGTGATAGAAACTTTGCAAAAAGAACTGAAAAAAAATTAAGGGGGAGGGCCTTCGGGCAGCTGGCTATGCCACAGGCTTTGGTAAAGGTACAATTTAGTTCTCCCTGTAGTGTAGGGTGCAGAGGCCCTACCAATAGAAGTGGGATATACAGTAAGAAGTTACTTGTTTGTTTTCTTTTTCTACTGGACAATATCTGTGCAACTTTACAACTTAATAATTTACAGTAGGAAATAATTTGTTTTTATCAGGGGGAAATAATCTGCAACTTTACCCTGGTTTCAACCATGCTCTATTTAGTTTTGTGATAGTTAATGTTTTGTCTGGCATCTTTTCAGTACTGATTCTTGTATATTTGTCTTTTCATTGACTCTTCATAAGATAGCCTACAGTTGTGTACATTTTATATCTTGCCTCTCATTTCATGCAATAAGTATTTTTCTCTAACATTTGTGCTTATCCGTATTCCTTAACCATCTTACATCTGAGTTAGTAAAAAGGGCACGCAACGTCTGGAATTCTCATGTATAATATGTAATTTTAAATTTCAGCTTCTTTCTTAAGAATAGGGAATTGTTTTTTTTTCTTTCGCACGACAGGCAGCCTACAACTACTGAAATCTATTGATATGAATATTTATTGTAATTGATATTTTGATTATTATGTATTTTTCAGAAGATCAGCACAAACAGAGCCAGAAAGAATCAGCACTCTAGCTAAAGTGGGCCACAAAGAATGATCCTTCACAACAGACATTTTTGCCATACAGCTATCCAAAGTGATGTTCGAAACTTTTTTTTTCCATCAAAACCTACAAATAACTCTGTAATTGCTTTATCTAATAGTAACAGAGTAAGTAACTAAAGATAAGTCAAATATGTTTCCATAAGCTTGTGGTATAGCTAATAATCACTGGTGATTGCACTAGATATTTCCCACATCCACAGGTTAGATCATCTTATTCTAATTCTTTTATTGAATTACTTTATATTGCTCTGTTACAAACTGGTAGGTTTGGTAAGCCAAATGTCTATTGGGAAGAGGTAGCCATGATACCCAGCTTTCAGTTTGAGACTCATCTGTTTGTAAGTTTATCAGCCCTTAAGACATGTTTGATGTTCTTTTAAGATCTACAGCATTAAACACTGAATCTATTAGGCATACTGGCATTAAACAGCTCTGAATTTTCACACATATTGTGTCTGTACTGGTTACTTCAGCTTTTTGTCTGAGTTTCAGACTGAACACAGCCTAATACTCTAGCCACTTTCAAAAGTCAGCGGCTAGACATAGATGGCATATAGCTAAGACCCACCGTATTTTATGATAGGGTTAAGGGAGGGGGGCTCACAGTTATACCTACCAGATCTCTGACTTGTTTCAGTACCAAGCTAGACTTCAAATTTAAGGTATTGTTCTGATAGCCTGCTTTTCACTGTCAAGATGCACCCCTTTCAGCTAAAAAGACGGGCCTCTAGGCCTGCTGGAACCAGTGGCGCCTATTCACGCAAAGGGGGGGGACGCCAAGGAGTTTATTTTCAATTTATTATTTATGAAGATGCAAAAAAAGAACAACATTGAACAAATATACCAAAAAGAGGGGCTTAGTTTTGAATAAACCCTACTCAGAAATCACATTTCCAGTTGAGGATTGGGTAATAAAATAACTTTGGTAATAGTCCCATTTAATCGCTGTTAAAAAAACGACGCACAGGTATTACTAATAAACACGACCAGTTAGCCAGTCTCGCTGGTTTAATATAGCACATAGCTAAAATAGAAAATAGCTATAAAATATAAATATAAAGGAAACTTTCAAAGTTTAGGGCGGACCCTGCCCCCCCCCCTAATTGGCGCCCCTGTGCTGGCAGTGACACAGACTGGACACAGATTAATATAGATCACTGCCTATGTTCAAGCCTTCACATACCAGCTCTTAGCAAAGGATATGGTTCTAGCTGGTAAACCATTTTTACAACTGTAAATTTTCTTTATTTTAACTAGAATTGAAAATGGTTTTGCTACTCAAGGTAAATTCCCATTTCTTATCATTAGGTATTCTCCCCATGTTGTTTATTTTTGCTTCTTGGTCAATGACAATTTAGCTGTTACCTATTTTATCTACCATATGCGACAAAAATAATCATTGTTTAGTTGATAAATGTTGAAAAATGCTATTGTATAGAATGTAAAAAATATTTGGTTATTTAAATACATAAATTCTTTGTTCAAAAATAATGAAATACCAATTACTCGTGATGGCATGTGTTTGCAAATGTTATTTGACATGAAGTTTTTGCTATTTTTATTTGAAAAGCTTACCTATGCAAAGGTTTTCTATAACATCTAAAAGTAGAATATTGATTTCTATAATTATTGCCACCTCACAAAACATACATCTTTTAACACATTCAGACCTAGCACTTTTTGAATAAATGGGAGAAAAAACTCAATGTAGACAAGCATCAATGTTCCATTTTTTGGAAAATGTAAAGTCTGGACAACTTTTTTTTTTCTATTTTTACATCTCCTTTTTTCAAACAGACTGTCTGAACACACTTTTAAAAAGACCAACTTTAAATATATCTAACTACATATTTTAATACTATTACTTAATTGAGTATATCAATACATTTGACAAGAATGCAAATACTGACAACTTCAATTGTATGTTGGCAAATAATACTTAGTTGCCTTTTTTTTTGAAGTGAAAATGTCAAAATACTTCTGCTACTCAAGGGAAATGTTAAGTTTCTATAATGATTACCATCTTCGTTTGCTATTTCATCTTTTATCCTAACTATAGTCATTGTTTAGCTGATGAATGAGGAAAAACATTTTGATATTCTGGGCTTTCCATTCCAAGTCCAATACTAACATATTTAAATATGAATGAGGAAAAACATTTTGATATTCTGGGCTTTCCATTCCAAGTCCAATACTAACATATTTAAATATTATAGTTCAATGCTAAAAGAATTTCAATGCTAGTAAAGTAATTCAGTGCTAAATACTTTTTGAGGTCAAAGTTTCTAAATTAATTTAAGTGAAATTTGTTTATAGACCATATCAAATAAAGGAGTGTGAGGCACCCTAAAGATGAAGTAACCAACAGGAAACAATAAATTGAAAAGAGAAACACAAGCACTAAACAAATAGACATCATCAAAAGACAATTGAATAGATAGCACTGGCTATGGGTGAAAAAATATTGTGATAGAAGCTTGAAAATCTAATAGTCATCAATCAATATTATTTTAATATAAAATTCATCACAGGCGGGATTCCATACATCTTTAGATTCTATAAGTCAAGCTTTTCAGGTAGACAAAGGGATTCAGGGGCAGGGTGCTAGGTTGTGGGTAGGACTGCCTTGACCCCTGATCTCAAGCAAGCCAAAAACTTAACCAAAACTAGGTTTTCTAAATTCTGAAACCTGCAAATTCCTAAATTTCCCAAATTAATGAAAGGTTAACTTCCAGTAGACATGTTTGCTATATTCAGATAATGGATTGAACTCTGAATCCAATGGTATGTTTAATTCTTAGCTATCTTCGTAAAGGTACTGATTAGCTACCCCTAATAAAAACAACCCATTTCTTTCTGTGTATTATTCAGTTAATTTGGCTGTAAAGTTGCAGAGATACTGCCAAGTAGAAGCAAAATATAAATAATTCGTAAGAAGTTCTTACTGTATATTGCCATCATTGGCCCTCCAACCACAAACGAAGCATAGTTTTTGGGGTGTAGCGGCAATGGGCCTTGGAGGCCTGAGCCTCGATCCTTATTGGGTCCACCCCTATTAATAATAATAATAATAATAATAGCCTAATACTATATATTGCAGTTCTATTTGTAGGGCCTCTGCACCCTATGCTACAGGGAGAGCTACACTGCACCTTCACCTTACTGTATTATCCTGGTTCTATCGGGCAGTACCTCCGTACCTATAAGGTAGGGTAGCTAATCTGCATCTTTAGCACTATTTCAATATGGTCCTTTATTCCAAACTTACCAAATATTTGATACTTACTACACAACGTCCTTGCTAACTAAAAATAAGCATCACTCTAGCTCAAGATATTGTGCTCTGATGAAATCTAGCTTTTTGAACAGAGTTATGAGGTAAAAATTCAACTATTAAACTTGTATACTTAGAATTCATTTATTTTAATGCTAGAGTTTACCTTTAAGGATTGGACAAATTTAATTTTTGTCAAAGCACATTACCTTTTCAGTTTCATTTGAGGCCCAACAGATCGCAGATTTAGAAAATGGGCAGTCGTCTGTGGAAGTACTTCCGGAAAGTAAACGCCAAGCCTGCTGTCTGCCTAGTCTGCAATTTAAGCGTCATGACAGCCGGTAACACCAAAAATCTCCAATCCCATCGAAAAAACAATCACAAGAAGGAGTTCAACGAAATGGACAAGCAGCCGGTCCTTGGAAGAAAAAGACCTGCTAACAGTACTGAAGAGGAGCCAAACTCGAATACAGACTCAGAAATGGAGAACGAAACTTAAGTGAACAGAAGTTCCAGTGAACAGAAACAAGTCAAGGTTTCAGAGTTTGCTCAGCCCTTGTATAATAAGTCTATATCCTCGAAAAAAACAATGTGATCGTCTGCTGGTCAGCATGATCGCAACTGACATGCAGCCTCTTTCATTGGTCAAGAATACTGGCTTTCAGCAGTTCTGTAGAGCTCTAAATCCCAGCTACACATTACCGAGTGTTGAATCTATAACGAGAGACTTGCTCCCAACTTACTATCAGCAAGAAAAAGAAAAATTATCCATCCAGCTTGGAAAAGCACACTATGTTGCTCTTACTACTGATGCATGGACATCACGGTCTACAGAAGGTTATATGGCCGTTACACTCCATTTTATTCATGAATTCAAGATGCACAGCAGGGTGATCAGTAAAAAGAAAATCGAAGAGCGTCACACAGCAGAAACTCTCAAGAGACTTTCGCTGGAAGTAGCAGAAGAATGGAAAATAAAAGAAAAAGTTGTGGCCGTTGTCACTGATAATGCGAGCAATATCAAGAAAGCAGTTAACGATGCCGCCAACGAACTGAAATCCGGCTGGAGGCATGTATCGTGCTTCACGCACACGCTAAACCTTGTCGTTCGTGCTGCAATAGACGAGGCTCCAGGCTTCAATCCGCTACGTTCGAAATGCCGAAATGTCGTTAACTACTTTCATCGAAGTGTCATAGCAGCGGACAAACTCAGAAGCAACCAGTTGCGTAATGGACAAGTCGTCTCAAAGAAACTCAAAGCTGATGTTGCCACTAGGTGGAACTCACTTCTTCTGATGGTCAAAAGCTTGCTTGATGTGAAGGATGCAGTTTCTAGTTCGCTTGCCATGCTTGGAAAGCTTGAGCTTCTTTTTACGGAAGACGAATGGGAAAGTCTCAGGATTATCATAGTCTTGCTTCGCCCTTTCGATGAAGTCACAGTTGAAGTCTCGGCGGAAAAGTCCCCAACAATTTCGAAGGTCCTGCCGCTGACAGTGATCTTGATCCGCCATCTGAACTCCATTTCGAATGAAACTCGCGATACTCCCGCAACCGAACAGCTACGTTTACGTTTGATCTGCCACATGAAAGATCGGCTTCAAGGACTTGAGCAAGTGAAGCCTATAGCAGTGGCTACGTATCTCGACCCACGGTTCCGGAAAGCATACGGATATATATCTCAGGATGCCACTTCTTCTATAGAAGCAAGGATTGCAAGAGAGCTTGATTTCCTATCTACTTCAGTGGACGCAGCCGAAATAACTGAAGCAATGGCTTCATCCAACAACTTAAGTGGCCTATGGGGAGCCCATGATGAGCTCATCGGTGCTACAGAAGGGAATTGTTCAACGACAGCTGCTGCAGAGGGCATCCTCAATCTAACAAGCTACAATCGTGAGAACTCCGTGGCTCGTACCGCTGACCCCTTATTGTGGTAGAAGACGCATTGCCAGTCTAGGAAGGTCCTCGCAGAAGTTGCCCTGAAGTTCCTTTGTGTTCCAGCAACTAGTGTCCCTTCAGAGGGTGTTCTCCAAAGCTGGTCAGCTGATTAGCGAGAGGCGAAACCGCCTAAAGGGAGATAATATAGACATGTTTTTATTCCTTGGACAATAATGTGTCCCCCCCTTCACGGCTTTTTGGATGCATTCATCGCATTCAATCACATACAATTGTAGTTTTGTTTGTTTTTCTCAATACTGAAGTAAAAATTTGTACAAATAAACGTTTTTATGTCTACTAGTTATTTCCTACTTGGGCCTTGTCAATATCGTTATCGAAATATCGATATATCGAAATTCAAATACCGATATTCCAATATTTGCCCATATCGCCGAGCACTACAAATTAGTATATCACACGCCGTTCCCATAAAATGTATCTTTTATACACTTCATCAACCACATCTTATCGGGGACCACTGACGCACATAGCTAGGAAGTGGTGAGTTTTCAATTTCCTATTCAGCATACACATACCAGGATGTTTTCCTTATCGTAATAAAAAATGGTATTCTGAAACATTGCATTGCGTCTTAATGTTATTATTAAAATCCCAAATTTGACTTAATTAAAAAGCTTCACCACAATCCTTCCTATTTTGAGAAGAGTTGCCCCCAACTCTCAGTATTTTACTTTTAAAACAACTTAATTTTGCACATGGTTTACTGCCATTTTTGGGTCATTCTGTGCATATACCCTCAACGGGTTTCTTTAGGGTCATGTTTATGGCCAATATATGCCATGGCCTTTTTTCCAAGGATATCAGTTTTTGAATGTATCCTTGTTATTCTCTTTTATCTCTTCTTCTTTTTGTCTTTAGGACCATAAAATTCTCTTTTCACCCTCATTCTTATGCATCTTTTCGCTTCAACGCAAAGGAAACGCTTTTTTTAGCTATGCAATACGTTGCATATCTCCCTTCCCCTAGTTGATGATGCCCTCATTATATAATTAAATTATTTTATGTTATGCATTTATTTTTACAATTAAAACATAGTTCATTGTTTTCATATAAAAGGATTATGTTTCATTCGCCATGGGGGATTAATAATATTATATACATTTTTTCCTTTTACTAAAAGTTATGATAATGTTTATTAGATTATATTCTTACACCTTACATCAAAACAATGTCACTTACATATTGGATAATATCTTAAATATACTGACAATTATTGGTTTCTTTTTTTAAATACCAAGCTTCAATTTTTTTTCTTACGTTGTATTTTATTTATGGTTAAGTATTTTTTTTTTGTTTTTTAGTCTAGAAATTGTTAGGGGAAGGAGTGAAAAATGTGTTATTCAAAATTTAGGGGGGACGGATTGATATTTGATTTAAAGATTTGACAATAACTAGAAAAAATTGTCACCATAAAAACATAAGTTTGAAGAGGGGTGTTTCATAGCACTTTAAAAAAAATATATTTTACAGGAAGTAATATTTTTTTTTTTTTTTACAGCAAACTTAGTGAATTTAACTTTAGTTCCCTGTATTACACTTTTGCAGATATTTTAAAGGATAAAGACCCTAAATATAAAACAAAATGAGTATTTTTGATATGAAAATGATGAAAGTTGCATTCAAAGACAATATTGAAAGGGCCATAAATTTTTTCTCTTTTTGTAACATCACCACAGTCAGCCCATGCCATCCACTATTAGTTTTCAAAGTTTAAGTCAATTTAGAGCTTAGGAACTGTGTTAACAGTATTTTCCATGGCAAACTACATCTAGTTTTAGAATAAACAATAGTTTTTTAACCAAAATGAGTATGCATTCAAAGACAATATTGAAAGGACCATAAATTTTTTCTCTTTTTGTAACATCACCACAGTCAGTCCATGCCATCCACTATTTGGTTTCAAAGTTTAAGTCAATTTAGAGCTTAGGAACTGTGTTAACAGTATTTTCCATGGCAAACTACATCTAGTTTTGAATAAACAATAAAAAATAAGCTGAATTATCTACTCTTAAAATCTCAATTTTAATAAATAACAGCCAAACTTTTATTCAAAACCTGCTTGTAGTTCTCCTATTAGAAATACCTAAAAAATAATATATCTCCCATACATGACTATTTGTTTAGTGTAGTTGTTTAAAAACTATTTATATTATGTAGGTTATTAATCGTAAAATCTTTTGATTATAGCAATTTTTGTCTTTACAGCTGATGATTGCCTCAAGCTATGGGTATCTCTTAAGAGAAAGTTTATGGAAGAGAGGAAGGCCACCAAATCTAGAAGTGGAGATGCTAGAAAAGAGGGAAAATAAGTGTGGGTGCTGTTGAAATATATGGTATTTATGGGACAGTACCTACAAGAACGTACAGATTCCTCTACCCAGAAGTGACTCCCCAATACAGACTCCTGTACCCAGAGGTGACTTCCCAAAGATAAGAGTTCCAGAAAACAACCCAGGTATGGATATTAGGGAAAAAAGCAGGAGAATCAAATTCAAGTACTTTCACTAAAAAAAAATGATAGTACATCTTCTGCGATTGACCGGATAGCCCTTTCTACAGAGAGCTTTCTGAGCCAGTAATGCAGCAATGCTAATGCAACCAAAGACCGAGCAAGTTTAGTGGGTGAACTTATATATACAAAGCTAAATGGTCTTAGTGTAAGACAGCAAGTAGTGATGGAAAAAAATTAATGATTTATTCTATGAATTTGAAATGGAACATCTTCCAATAGAGTGACCTTTTTATACTTTAGTATCATTTCATCACCATTTCAATAAAAAAACTATAATAATAAACTTTTGTCTGATGTTAAAGCGTTATAGCAGCATTATGTGAAAGCGTTATGTGACTAGCAGCAGTGTCTCTTGGATAACAGGCATACTAAAGAAAAATCATAAAGTATACTCTTATGAGTAAATGTGAACGTATATTTTGACCCTGTTCCTCCCAAATTACATTTAAAGTCTCCTCTCCCCCCCCCAGCATAAGAAAGTAATAAGTTCCAACTCAATCCCTTAGCCACTAGATAAAACTGAGTAGACAAAAAAATGCATAAGATTTATTACTATTCTAATTTATTCAAATAACTGTATAATGAGAAACAATTGCTTTGCTTGAGGCTTCAGGTACCTGCCATATAGCATTGCACAGTTGTTTTCTGTTGATGATTGTCTGGGAATCACCAACACAGGCAAGGACCATTGCTGATATACGTACATTCTTAGAGCCGTGAAGAGATCATAATAGACCAAAATGGTGATAAAAAAATCTGACTTTATTTACTGTTAGCTAGGTGGCAGTAAACTTAACAACTTGCAGACTCAGTGATTATTGCCAATATTTTTTACTGCTATGATTTATGGTGTAGGGCTAGTATTCATACGAAAAGCATAAAATTTTACAGTATTTATTACCACATAACAAGTAAAATCACTGAGAGGTAAAGAGGTGTCAAAACGCCCCCCTATTTACATGCTCTACTTGCCAGAACACACGACCTTTGTCAGAAGAGAAATATTTGGCCATGTATTCTCGCTGCTTGATATCCACCTCACCAGCCCTGTTAGAGGTAATTCGGTTGGTAATTTTCCTCATATTTGCCAACTGTTGATCTGCCCTCCAATATACATTTTGGAGGTCATTGGAGTCCACACATGTTGCTGTGGCATACGATCTGACACCATTTGTGATGTCATCTGTGAGGAGGTAATTATGCAAGTAACACGCAGCTTTAATCAGGATAGTGATGGTGCTTGGCTTTAAAAGTATAGGGGATCTAAAAACTCTCCATTTGGAACTTAGAATTCCAAAATCATTCATTTTGCTCGGGACAGACGATAATTAAATGTTCGTTCCAAAGCTGAGAGGTCCTTACCTCAAAAGGGACGTGCCATATTTGGTTTTAGAGGACAGACTTCATCGCCCACAAACATATAAGGAAACTTAAATGATTGTGGGCTCATATTTGGAAGAGGTTGTGGTGTAGGTATGTCCAATCTATTTTCATTCAGGGCTCACCGAAATGCTGAAAATTCAAATATGCAAGCGTCACCTTCACTTCCAAAGCTCCCTATATCAAAATATGTGAAACGGTAATTTGCATCACACACAGCAAAGAGGACCATCGAAAAATAAATTTTATAGTTGTAAAACTGGATTTCTAAATGTTTTCCATCAATCGATCCTAGACAATTTGGGAAATTCCATCTAGGCCAGCATTCTTCATTGATCTTGAAAAATCTTCTTTCGATGGGAATTTGAGGTAATCTGCTTCCAAAACTCGACAATTTCTTCCAAATTGTCTTTTATAATACCTGATATTTTTAACTCGTAAGTTGCAAAATTGTACAACTGTGGGTCTAGCTTTCGCAGATGGTTTGCCAATTCTTTTGGCTGATACAACATCAGACTGAGTAATTGGTATGCCAGGAAATTTCCCAGCACATAGTGACATGAATCGACTTTCAGTGTTTTCGATGAAGGCATCTCCTTTCACCCCAAAGACAGTGATTTGGTTGCTTAAACCCTGCTGTTCAAAACGGTCATTTAATCTTGCCAGGTTGGACTGGATAGGCCTGAAATAGCTTTCAAGGTCTTTCATGGATGACTCTAAAGTAGCCAAAGAAGATTCAATAGAAAATATGCGTTCGTTGTTGCTTATCTCAAGAGATAGTGACATAATTTTGCATGAATACCGGTTCCTCTGTCATTTTAATCACTGCCTCATCTACTTGGGTAGAGATCTTAGCCAATATGAGGTCATCAAGTAGTCCTTTTACTGACGATTTAAGGTTTTCAGGATGCAGAAAATCTGCTCGCATTTTATATTTGATTTTTATACTATTTATGTAGTTAGTGAGCATGACAGGGGTCGTACAGTGAGCAATGTCGAGGCTTAGGGACTTAGGAGCCTTCCTAAGACCGATATAGGGACCAGATCAGGACAGCAATGCAGTAATCAGGTTAGCAAACCAAAGAACAGAAACTGAACAAGAACACGCCGTTCTGGCGAGACGCTGTTTATCAACAGTCGTGTTCCAGCGACCATCAAAGGTCATGTTGATCAACATTGCTGATCAAAACGACCCATAATTGAAATCTGTGTTTGTGAATCTTGTGAGCAGATAAAGCGGGAATTAAAAAAAAAGAAAAATCACGGCAAAACATTATATTGTCCATACAGTTGTAGAAGAAAAAAAATGAGATAATTTGCTATGAATGCTTTTATATTTATTTCTTATACATCGAATGTTTTTGTTTAATTATCGTTCACATATATGGGTGAACTAAATAAAGGCCATATATCCTACAAGATTTCTTAACTTAGGTCAAAATAAGGTGAACAGACTACCCACTGCCTTTTCTAAAAACTACTATATCTAAATGCAATAATAATTTCACTTTAAAACATGCCTCCTCTCTCTTATGATCCCATATATAGGTTTTATAAGATTATAATTGCTTGGTAAATGTTTAACTGCTAAATTTGGCACATTTGTTTGGCCAAAAATGATGAATTAAGTAGGTAAAGGTCTAAAATTTAGCGCTTTTAGAAGGAGACATACAGGAACAAAGAGGGACAAAATGGTAAATTTGTAGATATTTTAGTAAATTTGTAGTTGGCTATATAATTTAGCTAGGATAAAAGTGAAAACGTCACTTGATGCCTTTTTTTTCTCTTTCATAATTCAGTAGTTGCTTCTGGGGCCAATTGCATCTTGAACCCTTAAAGAACCCTTGAAACATAGGTGTTTCATTTTTGTAACCTCACGAAGAAGTTATCAACATTAGGTAAGTTATTTAACCCTTTG